>NW_027530512.1:3237997-3318621 GCF_008692635.1 Crocuta crocuta | reverse complement strand
GGCTCCAGGCTCTGAGCTAGCTGCCAGCACAGAGCCCAATGCAGGGCTCGAACTCACGAACCGCGAGATCATGACCTGAGCTGAAGTCGGATGCTTAACCGACTGAGCACCCAGGCGCCTCTCCATTTTCTTTTTAATTAAACTGGCTAGGGTTTTATCAATTTTGTTAATTCTCTCAAGGAACCAGCTCCTAGTTTCATCTATTTATGTATTTATTTATGTATTTATTTATTGCTTGATNAATAAATAAAACATTAAAAAAATTTAAAAAAAAATCTGAGTTACATAATGGCAAGGATTTTGTACTTTATCCTAAATGAATTGGAATAACAATAGAGCATGGCCATCTATAATCTGCTAAATCAGATGATATCCTGTGTTCTAAGTGTCAAAATCTTGATATGAATTACAAAGAATTAAAGAATCAAGCAAGATAAAGTAACAAAAGGGATCTTGGAGGAAACATAATCAATGTTAGAAACAGAAGAATACTTTTTAAAAAACCATTGACCACAATCAAGTTGGACTTATTTTAGGGATGCATGGGTGGTTCAATATAGGCAAATCAATCAAAGTGATATATCACATTAAAAAGAAGGAGTCTAAAACTCATATAATCATCTCAGTAGATGTACAAAAAACATTTGACAAAATTTAACATTTATTTGTGATAAAAACTCTTAACAAAGTAGATAAAGAGGGAATATACCACAACATAATGATGATCACACATGAAACCTATAGCTAACATCATACTTAAAGGTGAAATGCTATGAGGATTTTCTCTAAGATCAGGAATAAGACACGACACTCTCACCACTATTCAATAGAATTCTGCAATCTCTAGACATGGCGGTCACACAAGAAAAAGAAATAAAGAGCATCCAAATTGATAAGGAAAAAATGAAATTGTCACTATCTGCAGATGACTGTATATAGAATTTTAAGACTCATCAAAACACTATTAAATTAATAAATGAATTCAGTAATGTGGGATACAAAATCAATATAATGAAATGTTACATTTTCATACAGTAATAACAAAATAGTAGAAAAAATTAAGGAAACATTCCATTTATAGTTGCATTAGAATGAATAAAGTACCTAAAAACATTTAATGTAATAGGTGAAAGACCTATACTCTTGAAAATTTTAAGACATTGATGAAAGAAACCAAAGACAGAAATAAATGTAAAGATATACCAGGCTCATGGATTGGAAGAATTAATATTGTGAAAATCTCCATACTACCCAAAGCAATCTACAGATTGAGTGCAATGCCTATCAAAATACCAGTAGTCTTTTTCACAGAACTAGAACAAATAGTACTAAAATTTGTAGGGAACCACAAAAGACTCCTAATAGCCATAGCAATCTTGAGAAAGAAGAACAAAGCTGGAGATACCACAATTCCAGGTTTCAAAGTATACTACAAAGGTATAGTAATCAAACCAGTATGGTACTGACACAAAAACAGATACACAGATCAATGGAATAGAATTGAGAGCCCAAAAATATACGTATGCTTATATGGACAATCTATGACAAAGGAGGCAAGAGTATACAATGGGGAAAAGATGGTATTTTCAATAGATGGTGCTGGGAAAACTGGGCAGGTATGTGCAAAAGAATGAAATTGGACTATTTTCTTATACTGTATACAAAAATGAACTCAAAGTAAAGATCTAAATGTAAGACCTGAGACAATAAAAATCCCAAAAGAAAACATAGGCAGTAATCTCTTGGACATTGGATATGTGTTCTATAGGCTAGGAAAACAAAAGCAGAAATAAACCATTGGGACTATGTCATACCAAAAAGCTTTTGTATAGTAAAGGAAATCATCAATAAAATAAAAGTGCAGTTTAGTGAATGGGAGAAGATAATTGCAAATGATTTATCCAGGAAGGGTAAATTTCCAAAATCTGTAAAGAGGTCCTACAACTCAACACCAAAGAAGTCCTAAACAACTTGACTAAAAAATGCGTAGAGGATCTGTGTAGACATTTTTCTAAAGAAGAGAAACAGATGGCCAACAGACATACAAGAAATGCTCAACATCACTAATCATCTGGGATATGGAAATTAAAACCATAATGGCACACTGCCCCATAGTAGTCAGAATGGCTAGTATCAAAAAATGAGATAAAAAGAGAATGTGCAGAAAAGGGAACCTTTGTGTACTATTGGGGGGAATGTAAATGGGTTCAGCCACTATGGAAAAGAATATGGCATTTGATCAAAAATTGTCACCTGATTCAGCAGTTCCATCTGGATATTTATGCATATAGCAGTCTGTATTTAGTTGATGGTCTCAAATTTCAATACTTTATAAAATCATTACATTTACTTCCTTTTCCATATATATGTGTGTGTGTCATATTTTACATATTTTGTATATTTCTTGAATAGTTTTTGTGTATGTAACTGACATTATTACTCTTGTTATTTAACCTCCTTATCAGCCTTGTGAGTGATTACTACCTTTATTGTATGTTTACTTTCACAAGTAATTTTTTTGCCTTTTATTATTATTATTAGTTTATTTATTTTTTTTACTTACAGTGGTTTCTACTAAAGGAAACTAGAGTTTCCACTTCTTTGCTATGGTCTTTTCTTTCCACTTAAAGAGTTCCCTGTAACATTTTTTCTTTCTTTTTTTTTTAATGTTTTTATTTATTTCTAGGAGAGAGAGAGACAGCGTGAGCAGGGGAGGGTCAGAGAGAGAGGGAGACACAGAATCTGAAGCAGGCTCCAGGCTCTGAGCTGGAAAACCATCCATCCTTAAATTTTGAATGATAACCTTTGCTGGGTAGAATATTCTTGTGTCTAGGCTTTTTTCCTTTCAGCACTTTGAATATATCATGCCATTCCCTTCTGCCTTGCAAAGTTTCTGCTAAAAAATCAGTTGATAGCCTTATTGGGTTTCTCTTGTATATAACTGTTTACTTTTCTCCTGCCACTTTTAAGATAGTCTCTTTATCTTTAATTTTTGATATTTTAATTATTAAATGTCTCAGTGTAATCTTCCTTGGGTTCATCTTGTTTGCAACTCTCTGTGCTTCTGGGACCTGGATGTCTGTTTCTTTTGACAGGTTAGAGAAGTTTGCAGCGGTTATGCCTTCAAATAAATTTTCTTCCCCCTTCTCTCTTTCTTCTTCTGGGGCCCCTATAATGTGAAGGTTAGTATGCTTGATGTTGTCCTGGAAGTCCCTTAATCTTTCCTCTTTTTTAAAAAATTCTTTTTCTTTTTGCTGTTCAACTTGGGTGCTTCCCATTATGCTGTCTTCCAGATTGCTGATCTGTTTTTCTCCGTCCCATAATCTGCTGTGATTCACTATAGTATGTTTTTCTTTTTAGTCATTGCATTCTTCAGCTCTACATGGTTATTTTTTAAATAATACCTTATCTTTTTGTTGAAGTTCTCACTGAGTTCATCTATTTTTCTCTTAAGTTCAGTGAGTATATTTATGACCATTATTTTGAAATCTTTATCAAGCATAATGCTTATCTTCATTTGGTTAGCTCTTTTTCTGTGATTTTGGTTTTCTGCTTTTATTTGGGACATATTTCTCTGTCTCCTCATTTTATCTAAATCTCTGTTTCTTTCTGGTAGGTAGGCCAGCTATTTCTTCTGGTCTTGAAAGTAGTGGCCTTGTATAGAAAGAGTTTTGTGGTGCCTTATAAGACAGTTCCCCCTGGTCCCCAGAAGCAGGTGGTCCAGGCTGTCTCCTGTGTGGGCTTCATGTACACTCCTCTTATGGCTGAGCTTCAACTGCTATGGGCACCCTGGTAGGCAGGGATTGGAACAAGGTATTGGTGATGAGATAAAATGCCCAGGTGGAATGGATCTTATTATTTTGTTTATTCCTAGTTAGTATGCGATAATCTTTTTTGGAAATGAAATTGGGAAAGTAGCTACAGTAATTGTTTTCTTAGGTCACATTAAACATTAGTTAGATAGTATGAAATTTGTTACTTTAGACATTTTTTTGTCTTTTATAATTTTTTAAGGTATACCACTATCTTATTAGTGTACTCTAAAATGTCAGCAGTGCTGCTGGCATGTGTGTAAAGATTATTCAGTGACTAAGTTTGATTTTGCATGTCATTTGTATTTAATATAGGCTTTCAAGTAATAGTTGATGATGTAAAAAGCTAAGTGTTGAGATTTTGCTTCTGCGTGGAATGGCATAGAGGAGAAATAAATGAGCTTTCTTTGCCTATAACAAGTGGAAAAACAGGGTAAGATTTAGACATCACCATTCTGTAGCTTAGTTTACCTCAGAAGCATATTTCATTTCTCAGTTGCAGCTGTGGTAAACTTCATTGTACCTTTGTTTTGTCCTATTCATATTGGCAATTACATAAAATATAAATAGAACTTGAATATAAATATAAAGAGCTTGAAGCGGGGCTTGAACCCACGAGTGGTGAGATCATGACCTGAGCTGAAGTTGGACGCTTAACTTACTGAGCCACCCGGGCACCAGGGCAGTCAAGGGAATCTTAAGGAGTAACAAAATCAGTGCAAGACTCTAGTACCAGAAGTTAAGACTTAGTATAACACTAAAATTATTAAGGCTGTGGTATTGATGCAAGGGTATTGTAGAGAGAATAATGGCATCCAGTTTTGTAGAGAGAATAATGGCCTCCAGACATGTCCATCCCTAATCCCTGGAACCTTTAATATATCGCATTACATAAAAAAAAAAGGAACTTTTCAAATGTAATTAAGGTTAGAGATGATAAGATAGACGATCCTGGGTTATCTGTGTGTTTTCAGTCTAATTGCAGGAGCCCTTGAAAGCAGAGAGAGAACTTACTCTTGACTGGAAGCAGAAGAGGCATACAATAGAAGAGGCATTTAGAGACATTTCAAGTGTCAGACGGATCTTATGCACTATTATTAATGACACTGTTATTTAGGCATGTATAAGGGCTAGAGAAGCCTCTAGTTGCAAAGAGCAATCCCCAGCTGACAGCCAGTGAGGAAACAGAACATTGATCTTGACAGTAAAGGACCTAGATTCAGTGAACTTGAATGAGCTAAGTAAGAAGTGGTGTCTTAACCAGAGCTTCTGTCTGAGAGCTAAGTTGACAGACCCTTTGATTTTGGTTTCGTGAAAACAGGAGCAGAAAAACCAAACAAAACAATTCAGTCTGATTTGTGAGATAGTAAATTTGTGTTGTTTTAAGCTGCTTACTTAAAATTGTGTAATTTGTTACAGCACATCAGAAAATTAATAACATCCATGAACAGTTTTACACATAGTATTATCTGATTTATAACAGAGATAACATTGTGATACAATGGAGAAAATAATTTTCTCTGTGGAATTCCTTATGGGAAAGAGGATCATCAGCCTCTTGAAATCATACACAAAGATCCATTTTAGGTAGATTGAACTGTGAAAGATAAGAAATAAAGCTTTTAGATGAAATCATGCGAGAATATCTTCATGATCCTGGGTTTGGCAAGGATTTCTTAAACAGTAAACAGGAAAATTGATAAATTGGATCACATTAAAAGTCAGAACTTTCGGAAGGATACTATAAAAGAAATAGAATTAAAGAAGATATTTGTAATACATGTATCCAGCAAAAGTCTCATCTCTAACAACTGAATTTAAAAAATGATCAAAAGAATTGGAAAGATATTTCACAAACGGTATATGGTCAATATGAACATGTAAAGGTGCTCAATATCAATAATCATTAGATAAATGCAAGTTAAAACTACCACTTCACCAGAATGTCTGGATAAAAATGTGACATGTCCAAGAGTTAGTGGGGAAGTTATACAATTAGATAACTAATACACAAATTGGTACTACCAGTTTGGGAAGCTAAACAGTGCCTACTAAACCTGATTATACATATTTCCTGTGCCCTGGGAATTACACTCATAGGTATATATCTAACAGAAATACTTGATTATGTTCACCAAAAGACATGTGCTGGAGTGTTTATAGCAGTACTATTTGTAATATCCTAAATTGGAAACAACCCAGATGTCTATATAATAAATGGAGAAATCATTATATAATTTTATACCATGGAATATGATACAACAATGAAAATGAACAACATAAAATTAAATTGAAAAACATAGAAGAATCTCATAAACATAATGTTCAGCAAAAGCCACCAGATACAAAAAGAATGCCTGTGGTATGATTTATGTAAAGTTTAGAAACAGGCAAAACTAATGTATAGTTTTAGAAGTCGGTAATTCCTACTATTGTGGGTGGAGTAATGACTGGAAGAAAGCATTGAAGGGTGTTTTGTTTTTAGGAATATAAAGATTTACATACTACTTCCAAATCCTATCTATGTTTATTTAATATTAGAGGAATTGGCCTTTTTACACCTTTTCTTATGTATATAATAATCATGGTTTATATCCTGTTTCATTTTTATCATTTAATAGTACTGATTATTTATATTTTTATTTTAGTCTTATACCTTTGCCAAACAAGGAGATAGGAATGTACATGCACAGTCAATGGTAACCAACTGAGATTTATTCGAAAGTGATGGCATAATTCTACTGGGATTAAAATTTCTTTTATTTTTATTCATTTTTGAGAGACAGAGACAGGGTGTGAGTGGGGGACGGTCAGAGAGCGAGAGAGACAGACAGAATCTGAAGCAGCCTTCAGGCTCTGAGCTGTCAGCACAGAGCCCAACACAGGGCTGGATGGAACCCACAAATTGTGAGATCATGACCTGAGTGAAAGTTGGGCGCTTAACCAGTTGAGCCATCCAGGTGCCCCTCTGGGATTTTAAATTGTGTCTTTTAATTAATCATTTTTTTGACTTCGTGTATACTCATTGGAGTTTACGTCTAAAGCTGCCTATAATTTGTTGAAATTTGGATTTCTGTACTTAATTACTTAGCTTTGTGTAAATTCTGTAAAATTGTCAGTAAAACTTGGGCTAAATTTGTGATTTTGGGAAGAAGTGATTACAAGTATATATTAAGGTTCTAAAAAAATCTGGTGTAGGAATGAACCATCCTTCCTAAGATTGTCTAAGTCTATCTAAATTACAGTGTAAGCTGGTGATTTGGTATACTTTTTTAGATATTTATGATGCTTTCTAAGACTAATTTTGTTTTCTGCCCACATTGGTATTTTTTTCTGATTGCTTTGTTAATTAGATAAGCCTTTTACAGTGCCACCCACCATCAAAAATGCTTCACTTTTGGTTTCCTCCTTTTAAGGAATTTATCACTAAGCCCAAGCAGAAATAATAGTAGTAATTATAGCAATAGAAATAAGAGCAGCATACATTTATAATGTGTCAGGCAATATTTTAATCACTTAAATGTGTTGATTTATTTAATGCAAAAGTTCTGAAAGAAGTGCTATTTTTAGGTTCATTGTAAACATGAAAAAGTTCAAGGAACAGAGAGGTTAACTAACTTGTTAAAGGTCACACGTCTATTAAATGGTGCACTTGGACCAAATCCACTTTGTCTAACTTTGGAATCTGCATTCTTAACCACTATACTAGCACAAGACAGATAAGGAGATTTTAAAACTTGAAATTCATTTACTAAGTAAACAAATCTAAGGTTTTTACAAGCTTTTCAAAATTTTAAAATGGTTAGTGATTGTTCTTAAATGATAGTGATTAATTCTTAAGGAAAATTTTTATTATTTTATATAAATGTATATTTATGTTTATTATACTATCATCTATAAATATAATATGAATAGATATTTAATATATAAATATAATAAATACATAATACTTATAATTATATATCATATATTAATAGAAATTGTAAGTATAAATTTATAATTTAAAATACTAATTTAAACTTTTCAATAAGGCATGAAAATGTTTACTATACTTATATCTTGTTTGGAAATGTTTCTGTATTTATCTTTTCTTTGTTGAAAGATAGGAAAAAAATAATTTATGATTTGTCCTAAGAAAGAGTGTCTGGTTGTTCTATTCCTCTGTGTAGTAGTATATCTTCATGTGATAATGTTGATATGGATTTAAAAAAAATTTTTTTTAACATTTATTTGTTTTTTGAGAGACAGAAACAGAGTGTGAACAGGGAGGAACAGAGAGAGGCAGAGAATCTGTGCTGAGCTGTCAGCACAGAGCCTGATGTGAGGCTCAAACCCACAAACCACGAGAGCATGACCTGAGCCAAAGTCGGACGGTAACTGACTGAGCCACCCAGGCCCCAGCTGATATTGAATTTTTAACTTGTTCCTTGGGAATTCCTGAATATTTAGGAACTTCATAAAAGTATTATGGAAACAAGCATTAAATGGAGAAGTTGGTACTTAAAAACCTATGAAGCAAATGAAAAATAGAAAAAGACAGTTGAAATGAATGATAAGAATTATACTGTTCTAAAAGATATTTATCTGATTCCATTTGAGTTTTTCTGATTTGCTTATAATATATCCCAATAATATCATAGTCTCTTTCCTGGTTGGTACATCTTTTTTATATTTTTGTTTATTTTAATTCCAATATAGTTAACATACAGTGTTATATTAGTTTCAGATGTACAGTATAGTGATTCATCAATTCCATACATCCACCGGTGCTCAAAACAACAAGTGCACTCCTTAATCCCTGTTACCTATTTCACCCATCCCCCTATGCACCTCCCTTGTGGTAACTAGTTTGTTCTCTATCACTAACAGTCTAGTCTGTTTCTTGGTTTGTCTTTCTCTCACTCTCCCTTTTTTCCTTTGCTTAATTGATTCTTAAATTCCACATATGAGTGAAATCCTATGGTATATGTCTTCTTCCTTTTTAAAAATTTTATTTAAACCCAAGTTACTTAACATATAGTGTAATAATGATTTCCAGAGTAGAATTTAGTGATTCATCACTTACATATATAACACCCAGTGCTTATCCCTACAAATGCCCTCCTAAATGCACATCACCTATTTAGCCCATCCTCCCACCCAATACCCCTGTAGCAACCCTGTTTGTTCTCTGTATTTAAGTCTTTTGTGGTTTGCCTCCTTCTCTGTTTTTATCTCATTTTTCCTTCTTTTCCTCTCTGTTCATCTGTTTTGTTTCTGAAATTCCACATATGACTGAAATCACTAATTTCAGTCACTAATAAATCACTAATATCATTAATAAATCAATATTTATTTTTCTCTGAATGACTTATTTCACTTAGCATAATATACTCTAGCTCCATACTTGTTGCAAATGGCAAGATTTCATCCTGTTTGATCACTGAGTAATATTCCATTTTATATGTACACACACCACATCTTCTTTATCCATTCATCAGTTGATGGACATTTGGGTTCTTTCCATAACTTGACTATTGGTGATAGTACTAGTATAAACATTTGGGTGCATGTGCCCCTTGAATCAGCATTTTTGTATCTCTGGATAGATACCTAGCAGTGCAATTGCAGGGTTGTAAGGTAATTCTGTTTTTAATTTTTTGAGGAATCTCTATACTGTTTTCCGCACCAGTTTTCATTCCCACCAACAGTACAAAAGGGTTCCCCTTCCTCCACATCTTTGCCAACATCTGTTGTTGCCTGAGTTGTTAATTTTAGCCATTCTGACAGATGTGAGGTGGTATTTCATTGTGGTTTTGGCTTGTATTGTCTTCTTTCAAATAGTGTCTGTTCATGTCTTTTGCCATTTCTTCAAGCTGTAATCATCAAGACAGTATGGTACTGGAACAAAAACAGACACATAGATCAATGGCACAGAATAGAGAACCCAGAAATGGACCCAGCTAATGAGTATGGCTAACTAATCTTTGACAAAGCAGGAAAGAATATCCAATGGGAAAAAATCTTCAGCAAATGGTGTTGGGAAAACTGGACCACTTTCTTACACTATACACAAAAATAAATTCAAAAGGGATGAGGGAACTAAATGTAAGACAGGAAACCATCATAACCCTAGAGGAGAAAACAGGTAAGAAATTCTTTGACCTCGGCCACAGCAATTTCTTATTAGACATGTCTCTGGAAGCAAGGAAAACAAGGCAAAAAAGAACTTTTGGGGACCTTATCATGTTACATAGGTTTGTACAGCAACAGAGACAGTCAGCAAAACTAAGATGCAACTGAGGGAATGGGAGAAGATATTTGCAAATGACATATCAGATAAAGGGTTGGTATCCAAAATCTATAAAGAACTTCTCAAACTCAACACTCAAAAAATAGGTATTTCTCTTTTTCTGACAGACTTATTTCACTTCGTATTATACTCTCTAGTTCAATCCATTTTGTTGCAAATGCCAAAAAATTTCACTCTTTTTATGGCTGAATGATATTCCATTCTGTGTATATGTGTGCGCGCACATGTGTGTGTTTGTGTTTTTTTGTGTGTATGTGTGTTGTATCCTATATCTTCTTTATCCATTCATGTGTATTGATGGACATTGGGTTGCTTCTATTATTTGGCTATTGTAAATAATACTGCTATAAACAAGGAGGTGCCTGTATCCCTTTGAGTTAATGTTTTTGTATTTTGGGGGTAAATATCCATTAGTGTGATTATTGGATCATGTGGTAGTTACATTTCTAATTTTTGGAGGAAACACCATAATATTTTCCACAGTGGCTGCATACTTTCATTCCCACCAACAGTGCATGAAGGGTTCCTTTTTTTCACATCATCATCAACCCTTATTGTTCCTTGTGTTTTTTATTTTAGCCATTCTGACAGGTGTGAGGTAATACCACATTGTAGTTTTGATTTGCATTTCCTTGATAATGAGTGATGCTGATCATCTTTTCATGTGTGTGTTGGACATCTATAGGTCTTTGTTGGAAAAATTGCTGTCATATCTTCTGCCCATTTTGAAATTGCATTATTTGTTTTTTTGGGTGTTTTATAAGTTTTTAATATTTTGAATACTAACCCTTTTTTTGAGTATGTCGTTTGCAGATATTTTCTCCCATTCCATTGGTAGCCTTTTAATTTTGCTGATTGTTTCCTTTGTTGTGCAGAAGCTTTTTATTTTTATGTAGTCTCAGTAGTTTATTTTTGCTTTTATTTCCCTTCCCTCAGGAGACATATCTAGACTATGTTGCTATTGTTGTTGTCAGAGACCTTACTGCCTGTGCTCTCTTCTAGGGTTTTGATGGTTTCCTGTTTGACATTTAGGTCTTTAATCCATTTGAGTTTATTTTTGTTTATGGTATAGTAAATAGTTCAGTTTCATCTATTTGCATATAGCTGACCTGTTTTCCCAATACCATTTATTGAAGAGACTTTTCCCATTGTATAATCTTTCCTGCTTTGTCGAAGATTAATTGGCCTTATATTTGGGATTTATTTCTGGATTTCCTATTTTGTTTCATTCATCTCTGTGTCTATTTTTGTGCCAGTACCATACTATTTTGATTACTACAGCATTGTAATATAGCTTGAAGTCTAGAATTGTGATGCCTGCTGCTTTCCTTTGTTTTCCATAGTTGCTTTGGCTATATGGAGTCATTTGAGGTACCAGACAAATTTTAGTATTGTAGAGTTTTGTGAAAAGTGCTGTTGCTATTGTGATAGAGATTGCACTATATCTGTAGATTGCTTTGGGTAGTGTAGTCATTTTAATAATATTAATTCTTCTAACATGGGCATGGAATGTCATTCCATTTCTTTGTGTCACTTCCGTTGCTTTCATTAGTGTTTTATTTTAGTTTTCAGAGTACAGGTCTTTCACCTCTTTGGTTAGATTTATTCCTAGGTATCTTATTATTTTTGTTGCAGTTGTAAATGAGATTGATTCCTTAATTTCTCTTTCTGCTGCTTCATTATCAGCGTATAGAAAGGCAACAGATTTCTGTATGTTGATTTTGTGTCCTGCAACTTTACAGAATTCATTTATTAGTTTTAGTAGTTTTTGGTAAAGTAATAATCCACCTTTTTGCATGTGGATATCCAGTTGTACCATCAACATTTGTTGAAAAGACTTTCCTTTCCTCTATGGAATTGTCTTGGTACCTTTATTGAAAATTAATTGACCTTAACTGTCAGGGTTTATTTCTATACTTTCAATTTAATTCTCTTTATCTATATGTCTGTTGGTATGCCAGTACCATATTGACTTGATTACCATAGCATTATAATAAATTTTGAAATTGTGATTTGTGAGTCTGCCAAGTTTTTTATTTCTCACGTTTGTGACTATTGAGGATCTCTCTAATGTCTATATGATTTTCAGATCAGTTTGGCAATTTGTGCAAAATAGCCTACAGGAATTTTAGTAAGATATGTTGAATATGTGGATCAAGAAGAGTAATGCTTTCTTAATAATTAAATCTTGTAATTCATGAAAATAGCTTGTTTATTTAGGTATTTTAAAAAATATTTTTAAAAATTTTTTTTATTTATTTCTGAGAGAGAGAGACAGACAGACAGACAGAGACCGCGTAAGCAGGGGAGGGTCAGAGAGATAGGAAGATACAGAATCTGAAACAGGCTCCAGGCTCTGAGCTAGCTGTCAGCACAGAGCCCAACGCAGGGATCGAACCCACGAACCATGCGATCATGACCTGAGCTGAAGTCGGACGCTTAACCGACTGAGCCACCCAAGCACCCCTATTTAGGTATTTTTTAAGTGATATTTTTTAGGTTTCAATATGTAAGTCTGACACTGTTTTTTTAAATTTATTCTGAAGTATTCATTCTTGTTGATGTTATTTAAATGGAATTGTTTTCTTAATTTTATTTGCAATTGTTTATCCATGCTTTATAAAAATGTAATAAATTTTTAAAAATTAAATTAAATTTTTATTTTGAGATAATTGTATTTTCACATTTACTTATAAGATTTAATACAGAGAGATCCTCTGTAATCTCCATCTAGTTTCTCCAAAAGGTAATATTTTACCTTTTGTTACAATGTGATAACCAAGAGGTACAATGTGATAACCAAGAGGTTGATGTTGACCCAGTGAGGATATTGAAACACATTTCTATCAACACAGTGATCATGTTGCCCATTTATAAAACACCCACATACCTCTTAACTATTACCCCACTGGAACCCTGGCAACCACTAATTTGCTCTTCAGTTTTACAATATTGTTACTACAAGACAGTTATATAAATGGAATCCTACTGCATGTAATGTTTTAGGGTACTTTATTTTCTCAATGGATTCATCCAAGTTGTATATATTTGTAGTTTGTTCCTTTGTATAACCAAGTAATATTCTTTGGTATGAAAGTGCCACAATTTAATGTTCACTCATTGAAGGACTTTTGAGTTGTTTATAGTTTGGGCCAAATATAAACATAGCTGCTGTAAACATCCCAATACAAGTTTTGGTATGAACATAATTTTCATTACTCTTGGGTAAATGCTTAGGAGTATAGTTTCTAGGTTGCATGAATGTTGCATACTTATTTTAAAAAAATGTTTTTAATGTTTATTTTTGAGAGAGAGACAGACAGAGAATAGGTGGAGGAGGGGAAGAGAGAGTGGGAGAATCCAAAGTAGGCTCTGGGCTCTGAGCTGTCAGCACAGAGCCCAATGCAGGGCTCGAACTCACGAACTGCAAGATCATGACCTGAGCTCAAGTTGGACACTTAACTGCATGAGCCACCCAGGCACTCCTGCATACTTAGTTTTTAAAGTAATTGCCAAACTGTATTGCTGAATAGCTATACTGTTGTGCATTCCCAGTAGCTAGGAATGAGTGAGTCAGTTGCTTTATATCCTTGCAAGTATTTTAATGTCATTTTTAATTTTAGTTGTTCTGGTAATTGTGAATAGTATCTCTTCATGGTTTTCATTTGCATTTCCTAATGGCTAGAGATGTTGAACACTTTTTCTGTATGTATATCCTCTTGAGTAAAATGTCTTTTCATGTTTTCTGCCCACTTTACAGTTAAAATACTTTATTTTTTTTCTGTTGAATTTTAAGAGTTCTTTATGTATTCTGGATAAGTCTTTTGATAGATGGTTTTCTTCCATTTTATAGTTTTGTTTTCACCTTCTTAACAAGATTTTTCACACAGCGTAAGTTTTTAATTTTGATGGAATACAGTTTATATTTCCCATCATGGCTGGTACTTTTTTTGGTCAAATCTTACGAATTCCTTGCCTAACCCTAAGATTTTCTGTTTTTTTTTTCTTTCCAAAATTTTTACAGTTTTACACTTCACAATTAAGTCCATAATTCATTTTGAGTTAATTTTTATATAAGGTGTAAAACCAGTGGAGGTTAAAAATTTGCCTCTGGACATCCACTTGCCTTAGCTCATTTGTACAGGTTTTTCTTACTGAATTGCTTTTGCATTTATGTCAAAACTGAGTTGAACATATTTGTGTGATTCTATTTCTGGGTTCTCTATTCTGATTCAATGATCCATGTGTTTATCCTTTTGCTAAAGGATACTACATGGTCATGATTACTGTTAACTGTATAAGTCTTGAAATTTAGAAGAATGATTTACCACATTAGGTATTTTTTAAAAATAGTTTTATTTATTCTAGTTCCTTTGCCTTTCCATATGTGTTTTAGAATAATATTATCTGTATATACACAAAATGTCACAGACTTTGAGTCTGGAATTCTCTCCTGTCCAGTAAGAGAGCAGATGCAGAATTGAATACAAGAGAGGCTAATGCCCAGGAGGAGACAAGAGCCCTGAGTTAGAGTCCTTGTTCCTTATTTATTAGGATTATATGTGTGATGGATGTGCAGAAAGAGACAAACATAAAACAGTGATCATTAACGAATGTATGAGAGAAAGGGAGTTTCAAAGATATGTGGTGTTAGGGGTTAGGGTCAGTACAAATCAAAGTCCTAGTGCCAAGCAGATAGCCATTTACTGCAGGCACCATGCACAGTGTCTGTTTATCTTAACTTTTCTAAGGGCTAAGACAGATAGAACATGCTACCAGGGTTCACAAGGCATTTTTCTCACAAATTAGCTCTGAGGGCTTTCTCTCTGTAGTGGCTTTCCACTCTATGGTTTTTTTACTTAATGATAAGTTCTGGGTGCTTTTGCCTTGCTGTGGTGGCTTTCTGTCTCGACCTTTCTCGAACACTTTTGTCCTGTGGAAGTGGCTTTCTGCTCTATGCTTTCTTCTACACTGGGTGCTTTCACCCTGTGGTAGCTTTCTGCCCAAAGCCTTGTCAACCCATTGGTGCAAGCTCAGAGAATTCTTAAATTTATTCTTTACAACAAAACTCACTGAGATTTTAATAAGAAGCATGCTAAGTCTGTGTATCAGTTTGGGGGAGAATTGGCATCTTTACTGTCTTCAGTCTTTCAACCTATGAACACCATATGTTTCTCCACTTATTACGTCGAGATTTCTTTCACTAGTAGTTTGTAATTTCAGTATAGAAGAATCAGTATACATGATTTGTTGGTTATACATATGAGTATTTAATTTTCTTTCGAATGTTTGTTAGTGGCATTGTGTTTTTAACTTAACAATTCATGTTGTCATGGCTAGTATATAGAAATAAAATACTGTTGTATATTGATCTTATATCCCAAGATCTTGATGAACTCATTTCTATTTTTAAGGTCATGTCACCTACGATAAGGGACAGTTTACTTCCTTCTTTCCAATCTCTATGCCTTTTATTTCCTTTTATTGCCTTCTTGCATGGTCTAAATCTTCCATTATTTCATTGAATAAGAGTGAAGACCACTAACATCTTTGTTTTGTTCCTGACCTCCAGGGGAAAGCATATAGTCTTTTTACCATCAAGAATGGTGTTAGATGAAGATTGTTTATAAATGCTATATATCAAGTTGAGGAATTTTCCTTTATTGCTTTTTTATTTTTGAGAAGTTTTACATAGAGGAGTATTGAATGTTGATCAACACTTTTTCTACTTCAATTGTGTGATCATGTGATTGTACTTATTTAGCCTAATGTTTATATGCTGGATTACATTGGTTGTTTTTCAAATGTTGAACCAGCATTGCACCCCTGGAATGAACCCCATTTGGTCATGTTGTAGAATTATATTTTATATTGCTGAATTTTGTTTGGCAACATTTTGTTAAGATTCTTTTTTTTTTTTTTTTAAGTTTATTTATTTATTCTGAGAGAGAGAGCAGGAGAAGGGAAGAAAGAGAGAATCCCTATGAGGCTCCACACTGTCAGTACAGAGCCCGACATGGGCCTCAAACTCCCAAACTGCAGGGTCATGACCTGAGCTGAAATCAAGAGCCAGATGCTTAACCAACTGAGCCACCCAGGCACCCCTTGTTAAGGATGCTTTGAGTCTATATTCACATGGGAAATATTTGTCTATGGAATTTTGTTTTTGCTTTAGATGTTGGTGGGAACATGGCTTCCAGTGAAGCCATCCAAGCCTGGAGATTTCTTTTTTGGACAGTTTTAAAATTAAAGATTTAATTTCCTTAATATTTTTAGGACTATCAAATTATCTATTTCATATTGGGTTATTTGTGGTAATCTGTGTTTTTTGAGAATTGGTTCATTTCCTTTATGTTGATAAATTCAACTGTTTTAATTTTTTTTTTTTAATATTCCTTTATTACTGTTTTGATTTCTGCAGAGTCTGTAGTGATACATTATCTGATGCTGGTAATTTGTCTCTTCTCTCTTTTTTTATTTGTCAGTCTCGTTAGATCTTTGTAATTTGAATGTTCTTTTCTCAGATCCAGCTCTTTTAAGGCAGGTGTGCTGGTGACAGATTTTCTTCATTTTCTTTCACCTGAGAGTGTCTTAATTTCTCCTTCATCCCTGAAGGATATTTTCACTGGATATAACATGTGAGTTCACAGCTATTTTATCTGATCACTTGAAGAAGTGCTTCTTTCTGTCCTAACTGGTTTCTAATGAGAAATATGCTGTCATTTGAATTGTTTTTCCCTTGATGGCAAAGTATAGTTTCTTTCTCACTGTTTCCAAGAATTTTTTTCTTTTTCTTTAGTTTTCAGAAGTTTGAGTATGATTTGTCTTGGTATAGATTTCATTAAATTTGTCCTTTCTGAGGTTTTCTCAGCTTCTTGAAACTGTATGTTTGTAGTTTTTTGCGAAATTTGTGAAGTTTTCAAGCCATTGTTTTTTCAAATACCTTTTTCAGCCATGTGTTCTTTTTCTACTCCTTTGAGACTCAGATGATAGGAAAGTTAGTTTATTGTTATTTTCTCATAGGTCCTTGAAGTCTTGTTTATTTTTTTTCAGTCTATTTTTCTCAGGTTTTAAAATTTTTTGTTGGATAATTCTAACATTGTTACCATTTTGGTGTTGGCACCTGTCAGTTTTATTTTTTTCATTGACTTTGAGATCTTCCTGGTTCTTGTTACGACACTTAATTTTTTTATCGAAACCTGGACATTTTGTGTACTATGGTATGAACTGTGAATCTTATGTAAACTTTCTATTCTAACTGGCTTATTTAGACACTGCTTAGGCAGGTAAAAGGGGTAGGCACTGCTTCGTTACTGCCTGGTTGAGATAGAAGCCAAGTTCTTAATTTGGCCTTTTTTTGATACTTGAAGTGGGGCCTCCGTGGTATTGCTCAGTGGGTATGATATTTCTGGCTTCCCATTTAGTCCTCATTGATTTCACATTATCTAGGGTTGGTAGGAGAACCCTAACGGGCAGGGATGAAGCTATTTGGAAGTTTTCCCAATAACTTGAGTTTTGATATGACCTTTGGCCAGAGATAAAAAGGAATAGAGAAGACCATAAGTTAGGACCTTGATTGCAAAATCAGGAGTATATGTTATACAAGTGCACATGCCAGAAATTACAACATTAACTGACTTTCTATATTACGTGTTAATTCTACTGTGTTTCTTTAAACCAGAGTTCAATAAACTTTTCCATAAAAGGCCAGATAGTATATCTTCTAGGTTTTGCAGTCTGAGAGGCGAAAGTGAGGATATTATATATATACTGATATAACAAGAAAGACAACAAATTTCCACAATTTTTAAATTTATGAAATCCAAATATAATAATGAGTGTAATATTGTCATATGTATTTACCAATTTGAAGAATGGAAGGGGGGATAGTTAGAGTTTATAGTTACCCTGTCATTAATACTTATTACAAATGTTCATCTATTAATATTGCTTTGTATAAGAATTTTATCTTCACAAATGTCTTTTCACACAGGCAGGTATTGGTAAATACTAAATGAACTTATAATATATGACTTTATTTTTAAATGTTTATTACTTTTGAGAGAGAGAGAGAAGTGTGTGTGTGTGTGTGTGTGTGTGTGTGTGTGTGTGAGTGGGGTAGGGGCAGAGAGAATGGGAGAAAGAGAATTGCAGACAGGCTCTGCATTGTCAGCAGAGAGCCTGATGCAGGGTTTGATTCCTCTAACCGAACTGTGAGATCATGACCTAAGTCAAAATCAAATGTTGGATGTTCAGCCAACTGAGCTACCCAGGTGCCTCCTGAATGTATGAATTTAACTGAGCACATTAACTATTTGCAGTGTGTTTTTAGAATTCTGTTAGGATTTTTTTTTTTTTGCTTTCTTAGCAATGTAATAACATTGCAGAATAATCACTTCCAATTATAGATAAGGTGGAAACTCAATTGAAGAGTTAAATGGGTTTTGAAATATAAAATATTTCTTTGCACTTGCGTCACATTCAAATAATGCTGTTAAAACTGTAGTTTGAACTCAGAATATATATCTGCAAATGTATTGGGGAAGAAGATTTTGCTTCTTGTTTAAATTTTTGTGAGAATGAGACTATGTTTGGACAGCGCACAAAGTTCATAAAACAGCTTGAAATTACTTATACTTATTTAATTTTTTAAGTGTTTATTTATTTTTGAGAGAGAGAGAGAGAGACAGAGCATAAGCAGAGGAGGGCCAGGGAGAGAGGGAGACACAGGATCCGAGTTGTCAGCACAGACCCTGACATGGGGCTCAAACCACAAACTGTGAGATCATGACCTGAGCCAACTGAGCCACCCAGGTGCCCCAAAATCATTTAAAATTAAGACATTGATGGTTGTGAAATGATTATAGTATAATATGTTTTGCAAAACATTGTTTTGGCTTATAATTTTGGGTTGAATACTTTATTACCAAATTTCAATCACTGTTGTTTATCTTAGTTTGTTGTTATTTACTCATCCAGTTTGTTTGGTAATGGTACTTTATGCTTAGTTTACTTTGTTTTTTGAAGAATTCAGGGAAGTTTTAGCAGGTAGGAAATTGTAGTACTTAGGCATGTAAGAATATTTAATTCATATGGAATTGCAAGGAATATGAGTAACTGAAAAAATCTTGAAAAAGAAAAAACAAAGTTGAGGAACTCATAGTTCCCAACTTAATAACTCACTACAAAGCTAGTAATGAGAATAGTGTGATATTAGCATAAAAGTAGACATATAGACCAAGGAAATAGAATTTACTCCAGAAATAAGCCCATATGTGTATAGGTGATTGATTTTTCACAAGAGAGCCAAGATCATTCAATGGGGAAGAACTGCCTCTCCAACAAATGATGCTGGAACAACTCGATAAACACCATTTGTAAAAGAAAGATGTCAGACTCTTACCCTTACACAATGTACAAACATTAGCCCAAAATAGATAGAAGACCTAAAGAGTTAAAACTATAAAATAGTTAACAAGAAAGCATAGGGGAAATTCCTTATGACCTTGGATTTGGTAATAGTTTCTTAAATATGACATTGAATAAGAAAGAGACGAATTGAAATTCATCAAAATTGTAAACTTTTTGTACATTAAAGGACACTATCTAGAGGATATAATGACAACCCACAGAATGGGATAAAAAACTTGCAAATCATATGTCTGATAAGAATCTAGTATCCAGGTACAAGAGATCTGTANATTTTTAAAAAAAAAAAAAAAAAAAAAAAAAAAGAATCTAGTATCCAGAATATATAACTACATTACAACTCAACAACAGAAAGATCAACCACCCAATTAAATAGTATACAAATGACTTGAATAGACCTTTCTCCAAAGAAGATATACAACTAGTGTTTAGCACATGGAAAGATGCTCCACCCCATTTATCATTAGGAAAATGTAATCAAAACCATAATGAGATGATATTTTACACCCCACTATTATAACCAAGGAAAAAAGACATTAATGATTGTGGATGTGGTGAAATGGGATCCTCTTACATTGCTGGTGGAATGTAAAATAGTGCAATTGCTTTGGAAAACAATTTTGCAGTTCCTCAAAAAATTAAACTTGGAATTATCATATGATTAGCTATTCAATTTCTTGGTTATATACCCCCCAAAATTGAAAACAAGTACTCAAACAAGTGCTTGTACATACATGCTCATTCAGCACTATCCACAACAGCCAAAAAGTGGAAACAGCCCAAATGGCCAAAAAGATGATTGGATAGACAAAAGTGGTATTTACAGACAATGGAATATTATCTAGCCATTTAGAGGAATGAAGTAATGCAACATGCTACAGAGAGGATGAAGCTTGAAAATATGCTAAGTAAAAGAATCCAGACACAAAAAAATCACATATCATATGCTTCCATTTGTATGCAAATTCCAGAATAATTAAATCCAAAGAGATAGGAAACATATTATTGGTCGCCAGGGATTAGGGGAAGGGAGGAATACGGACTTGTTTAATGGGTAGCAGGTTTTTGTCTTAGGATGATGAAAATGGTTTTGGAAATAGAGGTAGTGATTGCATAACATTGTGAATGTACTAAATATCACTGAAAAGTATACTTTAAAATGGTAAAATTTGAAAAAATATAAATAAAATGGTTACTTTTGTATTATGTGAATTTCACCTTAGTAACTAAAACAGAAAATAGATTTATCTTGAAAAATGTGACTAAGAATTATGCAATCAGTTTAATTTTTCTTATGTCAGCTATTAATTACGTATGTTTAGAAGAGAATAAGCAAGTAACATGCCGAATTTTGGTGATATTTTAAAATCATAATATATTGACATTTTTCTACTAAACATTTAACTTTCACACTACGATCATAGAAGGGGACATTTTTTAGAAAAATATGTGGTGTTTTCAAGAACCGGGTCTTTTTGATATCAAAAAATATCTTTTTGATATTCGAGCATTTATATTTTGAAACACTTATATCAATATCTACCTTATTCTGTGAATGTAAACTATTGTTGAATTTGTTTAGTCTAACTTTAAATTAATTGGAATCTCTAGATAGTATAAACTTAAATTTTGTTATAATTTTCAATTGTTTTGACAGGACCATTTCTTTGAGATTTTATTTTACTGGGTATTTTGAAACTGTGGAATGAATGAGTTTTAAATTTATAGACACCTAACGTTTTAGAATTTTTGTTAGCAGACTATTTTAGGTTTCTTGCTCTGTTTTTAACTTAAAATTTGGATGGGACATGAATTTTAGAAAAGTGCCTTCTTTAGCAAAACTCATTTCACAGATAGCTGACTAGCAAGCCTTTAAAGGAGCAAAGGTTTATTCCATTTTAATTAAGCTTCCAAAACTTTCCCGCTCTTGAAGTGTATAACTAAGCTTTCATATTTGCCAAATTAGGCAAGAAACTTTATGAGAACAAATTTTATGATATATTATGGCTTCAATTTTTTAGTTCAGCTCAGCAGGAAACCAACTTTCTTTACAGTGTGCCAACATTTTATTTTTTTCCTTGGCCCTGTTCAGGAAATGATGTATTAAAGAGCATTTGTGTTAACATTGAAAAGCAAGAAATTTGTCTTAAAGCAACAGGTTGAGATCAGTGTCTGCTAAATATGGAATGAAAATTATATATTAATCAAAATCATTCCACTCATGGCAAAAAAATAAAAAGTGAGGAATATCTTTTTGGATTTAATTTAAAAAATCCAAATTGTTTTCTACTTCAAATGTTTTTAAAGCATCATGGTTTATATATATTATCATTAAATTCAGAGAGAGATCCAGATTTATAATTTTCAGTATTTTATTAAAAAGAAGGGAATATAAAATCCAAATAAAATATTAGGTAATGGATCTTTAAAAGGAGTAAGGTGAATGTCATATTATCCTTGATCCTTATGTAAGTTAGAAATGACTGTCTAAGTTATATATAATACAATTGTTAAATTGAAATAAAAATAATTACATAATATTTATGCTACAAGTATAAAAATATTGTATAAGTAAAGTTTTATTTTGCCCTTAATTAGGGAATGGATATTTTGTCAAAGTATATATACTTTTAGATTTCCAGTTTTCCCTCAGCATATTAATTATATCTTTCCACTGTCTTCTGGATTCCATAGTTTATGTTAAATACTCAGCTGTAAATTTTTTTTTTCCCTTTGAAAGTGATATGTCCTTTTTCTCCTCCTGTCTGTTTTTAAGATTTTCTTATCATCTTTATTTTCAGCAGTTTGACTGCTGGGTATTGTGTTATATTACTTTTTCCAATGTGGGCTTTGCTATTCTTCCTGAGTCAGTGAATTAGTGTATTGTATCAGTTTTGGAATATTCTCAGCTGTTTTCTGAAAATACCGCTTTTGCCACATTCTCTTAACCAAAGCTGGAATTACATTCTCTCAACTACAACTACATTGGGCTGTTTGATTCCCACATATTTCTTTTATTCTGGTTAATATTTCACTCCCCCCACCCCCGCCATCTTTGCTTCAGTTTGGATATTTTCTACTGATCTCTTCATGTTCACAAATCCTATGTTTTCTGTGTTGAGTTAGCGATAAAACTTACCCACTGATTTCCTAATTTCAGATATTGTACTTTTCAATTCTAAAATTACTATTTGATTTATTTTATAGATTTTAATTCTTTGCTGAAATTTTCTTTCTTTCGTCAAGTGTGAATGTTTTTCTACATATTCAACTTTTGTTAAATAAGTTTTTTGAAAGTTTAAGTTTTCTTAAATCCTTATCTTCTGATTCTGTATCATCTGTGGATCTATGTATACATATATACATACATATATATGTATATATATACATATATTTTTTTCTTTTCATTATTCGTCACATTTTGTAATTCCTGTTGTATACCAAATACCATTTATTATAGTATCATAGACATTAATGTAAGTGTTATTTAGTGTTAAGTGTCAATCACTTTAACTCAGTTTCAAATTTAGCTGGGTAGAGCGAAAACTTTAGATATATCCTTCTGTTATCCTCTGGTTTTAAATGTCTTTAAGGGAAAACCTGTTGTGTTGCAGATATTTCTGATGTGACTTTGTACTTAGTGTGAAATTATGAGAAATTTTACTTTATCTTTTGAGTTCTGTCCCTTTCTACTACCCCCCTACACCTCCCTCCTTACTTTTGGTTGAGTGCAAATTCTTTTCAGGGGAGATCTGAAGTTCTACACTGAAAGTGATAGGTTCCTCTTACTGTAGTGTGACTTTGACTCTTAATCACCACAGTACTATAGAAAACATTATTTGCCCACTGGCCTATTTTTTACTCCTCATTCCAAATCATCTTGTGCAGTCCTGGCCCCCAGCAAATCTTCCAGCAGAAGACTATGTTTTAGAGTTTCAGTGGATTTTAGTCTGTCATGCCAGCCACTGAACCATCAAGAACTATGCTGGTTTCTCTTTTTCCTAGTCGTGTCCCTCTTTCTGACTCATAGATAGTACATGGCAAATCCTCCTAGAAATGAAAACAATTAGAAAACTTGACTTACCTAAGAAGAGATAATACTTTTCTCTTCGTTTACCCTTATTAGCTCACATTGTTGTCTGCCATCTTTAAAAATATAACTTGGAGAGACAACTTATTTTTTTTTTTCTAGTTGTGGTGGAAGCAGTGACTTGCCACTATGTGCTGGTAATTTAGTCTTATAAAAGTAAGAACAAAATTTAGACCTATGTGTTTAGTCTATTATGTGTTGTATTTTTTAATTATTTTAATTTTTAAATTTTGTGTGAACCCAGGTTAGTTAACATACAGTGTAATAATGATTTCTGAAGTAGAATTTATTGATTCATCTCTTACATAGAACACCCAGTGCTTATCCCAACAAGTGCCCTCCATAATGCCCATCACCCATTTTGCCCATCCCCCCACCCAGCACCCCACTAGCAACCCTCAGTTTGTTCTCTCTATTTAAGAGTTTCTTATGGTTTGCCTCCCTCTCTGTTTTTATCTTATTTTTCTTACCTTCCCCTATGTTCATCTGTTTTGTTTCTTAAATTCCATATATGAGTGAAATCATATTATATTTATCTTTCTCTGACCTATTTCACTTAATATACTCTAGTTCATCCATGTTGCAAATGGCAAGATTTCATTCTTTTTTGATTGCTGAGCAATATTTCAGTGTGTGTGTGTGTGTGTGTGTGTGTGTGTGTGTGTGTATCACATCTTTATCTGTTTGTCAGTTAACGGACATTTGGGTTATTTCCATAACTTGGCTATTGTTGATAGTGCTCCTATAAACATTGGGGTGCATGTGCCCCTTGAGTCAGCACTTTTGTATTCTTTGGATAAATACTTAGTAGTGTAATTGCTGGGTCGTAAGGTAGTTCTATTTTTAATTTGGGAGGAATCTCCATACTGTTTTCCAGAGTGGTTGTGGCTGTATGTGTTGTATTTATATAATGTTTATATGCTTAGATTATTGGTTTGTTATTGAATATTAATATCTGTTGCTAAATCTACTAGGGCCCAGAAGTTGATCGACATTACTGTTTGGAAGAATGCTATATAGAGAGCTAGTTTTAATTTAAAATTCCATTTTGTCAGTAGCAATTGAAATAAAAAATAAACTGAAATTAATTTTCTTTTTCTTTCCCCCTTTCCTGTTTAGTGAGTGATAGTTGCTTCAGGAATCTCGCAGAAGATCGCAGTGGGATAAATCTCAAAGATCTCGTACAAGATCCTTCTTTGTGAGTATTTGGTTTTCAGTACTAAGCGTAACTTCATGGTTGGTGTGACTTTTTTTCAAAAGAGTTGTAACTAAGAATTAATTTAAGGTTGAGTAATTTTTCTTTTCTTTCTCTCTCTCTTTTAAAAAAATTTTTATTTTAGTGTTTTATTTATTTCTGAGAGAGAGAGAGAGAGAGACAGCATGAACAGGGGAGGGTCAGAGAGAGAGGGACGTGCAGAATCTGAAACAGACTCCAGGTTCTGAGCTAGCTGTCAGTACAGAGCCCGATGTGGGGCTCGAACCCACGAACCATGAGATCATGACCTGAGCCGAAGTCAGATGCTTAACTGACTGAGCCACCCAGGCAACCCCCTCTCTCTCTCTCTCTTTTTTTTGTTTTTTGTTTAAAACTTATTTATTTGTTTTGAGAATGAGAGAGAGCACGTGCAAGTGGGGAAGGGGCAGAGAAAAGGAGAGAGAGAATCCCAAGGAGTTTCTTCGATGACAGATCAATGTGGGGCTCAGTCTCACAAATTGTGAGATTATGACCTGAGCCAAAATCAAGAGTCAGATGCTCTTAACCAACTGAGCTACCCAGGCACTCCAACTTTTTCTTTTCTAACAATTTGAGTTACATATAGTGAAGTACATCCAATAGTTTCAGTAGAAGTGAAGACATAGAATAGTTTCTTTTAGAAATAGATAGTAGAAGAAGACATAGCATTACGATTAACAATTGACTTTCCAGGATTCTATACTAATGGTTGATCATATCCTGCCAGTGTGTCAGTAGATACTGAACAGGGAAGATGATACATAATTTATTTGCTGGGAAGGTGCAATTGAATTTGCTCACATTAATTTTAAGTTTCTTTTTTTAATGTTTTATTTATTTTTGAGAGAAAGAGAGAGACGGTGTGAGCAGGGGAGGGTCGGAGAGAGAGGGAGACACAGAATCTGAGGCAAACTCCAGGCTCTGAGCTAGCTGTCAGCACAGAGCCCAATGCGGGGCTCGAACCCACGAACCGTGAGATCATGACCTGAGCCGAAGTTGGCCGCTTAACTGACTGAGCCACCCAGGTGCCCCAGTTTTAAGTTTTTTAGTAATTTATAATACTTGTAAGAACAATTACAAACATAAAAAAATATAAATAATATTTTGAATATTTAAAATATATTTGTAGTATTTTACATTTGAAAGCCTAATAAGTAAATAATTTTTGCAGAATTTTATAGGTTTCAGTTTTTAATGTTTCTTACTAGTGTCTCTATTTTTATGGATTAATTTTTCATAATTTCATATTTGCTATAAATTATGCGTCCTATCTTCTATATGAACATACCTAGATGATCTTACCATCTGGTAAGATCACCTTTTATTTAAAAAAAATCAAGACCAGTTAAGCCTTGGGAAGTAGAGAAGAAAGAAATTGAGTATTGATGGATGCTTTTTTTAATGATATGTATAATGCATTCAGTAAAATATATTGTAACAGGAAATCATTCACATCACATATAATCTATACTCCCAGAAGTTTTACTACTAATTCATTGAGTATGTTGTGATGAGTGAAACACAAGCATGTGTTGAATCTGAATGATACTGATTCTTTAATTTTCCAGTTATTTAAAAATATATAGTCATAAGACATAGAATCTTGAAAATGACTGAATCTTGAAGTTTATAATGTAATGAATTTACAAATGAGTTTCCATACTCAAGTCTTTCAATTTTTTCTTATTAATTTGTTTCTCTTTACCTCAAAAGGAATCAGTATTCTTTCTCCATGATTTTTATTCCAGTGAAGATTGACATTTGTCCTTTTAGCCTATAATTATTTAATCAAGAATATAACTATTTTATGTGGATGTAAATATTCCAGGTAAATTAATGTTGAATGACATTTATTTGCATGAAGAGCTCTATTTTCCTTATGGATATGGGAGGAAACTTTAATTTTTTTGAAAGATTTCAGCCATTTGAATGAAGAACATAAATTATTCCATTATTGTACTATTTGTAAGGCATAATTTTGGTCACAGTAGTATTATTTATTTGTGTAATATAGTCTTTGTGGAAAAAATGTGTTCATGTAGACTTTAATAATATAAAAGCCATGGAGAATTATACTTGAATAATTGATTACAGCAATGATTTATAGTGTTTTGAGAGATTCTGATACTTCTTCCAAGAGTATAGAATGATATTCATCATGCACTAAATTTTAAATTCAGTCTTCATATTCTTAGAAAGATTTTTCTCATATCACTACTGTATGGGTTGAACAAAATTATTCTAAGTCTTTTTTTTAAATAGCATATATCTTAATTTAGCATCATTCTTTTAACTTGGCATTTGTCTCTTAGCATTAGCCTTGAATGTAAGAATTTAGTGAGAATTTGTTTTTGCTTTGCCACTTGGATTTGGAATGAACTTTTTAAGGAAGAGTTGTCAAAGTGTACTATTAGTCACTCCAGTTCATAATTTAGGGATATATTTGTTCCTTAGCAAAATTCTTTAAAGAAGGAAATGTTATGTAGAAAAATAATGTATTTGTTTTCAGTTGTTATGATGGGAAATATCTGAGTTGTCATTCTATAGCAATATTCACTTAGTAGATACCACATGGGTAAGGATTTTTCTTTTTCTTACAGTCATTTACCTCTGTCCTAGACTCCTGGCAGAAATCTTTACTATTTGTTTACTGATTAATGCACACTACATAGTTGTATAGGAGTTGAATTGTTTATGTTGCAATATCCAGTTGAAAATATGTTGGAAATAATGTTTTTACATTAAAAAAAAAAACCTTCTCCTTATAAAAGTCACTTTGATGAGTACTCCACACTAGTGTAAGGTTTGTTAAAATTGCATATATGTTATTTTAATAAATGCTCCAAAAAATATTATAGTAAGATATGTGTATTTAATGAATGCTTTATGTGTTTACCTTTTTGGTAGATTTGTATTATGACTTACCTACCTGAATTGCTGATGCTGAGAGTAGGTGATGTGTAAAGAATAAATAAGTCTTCTAATCACTAAGGCTGTTAAAAGGAAGACAGAATAAAGAAAGAAAAACTAAGCTGAAGAGATCCCAGAGTGTCTGGTCAATATTGACACTTAGAGCAGTATGTTGTTTGTTGTAACTGGATAAATGAGCAGGTATGGAATTTCTTTGGACAGAGTACAAAAGTCAAATCAAATGTGTGTGTGTGTGTGTGTGTGTGTGTGTGTGTGTGTCTGTAAATGGATGAATGAAGTTTTAACGGTTTACTGCTTCAAAGGAGAATGAAAAAGCAGAACAAGAAGTGACTAAATCACACTTTTAAATCTATGTTAGGTAATTGAATAATGTGATAGGTCCTCTGTAATTTATCTAGATGTGTATATTACACTCCTTAAGTTTGTATAGTAAAACTAATTACTGGGGTACCTGGGTGGCTCAGTTGGTTACGCAGCCGACTTTAGCTCAGGTCATGATCTCGTGGTTCCGGAGTTTGAGCCTCACATCTGGCTCTGGGCTGACAGCTCGGAGCCTGGAGCCTGCTTCGGATTCTGTGTCTCCCTCTCTCTCTGCCCTCCTCTGCTCATGCTCTGTTTGTCTCTCAAAAATAAATACGTGTTAAAAAATTAAAAAAGAAACTAATTATTGGGCTTAATGAACTGAGTGAGCTATGATATAAGAACATGATGGAGAGATGCTAGGGAGAAAAAGAAGAGAAGGTTGTGAATCCTTAAGAAAGACTTTCTGGGCTTATTACTAACTTCTGATCTGTTTTAATAATTAGAGCAGAATGTGACTTGTCGGAAAATTGAAGTAAAAGGGATAGATACTTGAAAAACTCTCTTTTTGGTAGTTAGTCTGAGAATATTTGTTCCTATCACAATCCTGCAGACGTTAAGTGTAAGACCAAATAGAGGAACTTGACATTCATTTCTGATGAATATGTTTAAGGATTTGTTTGAAGTATTAATTTTCATGTATGTTGAATTTTGAAATAAACAATTTAACTGTTTTAATAGTTCAGCTTATATTTAGGCTTATAAATGTTTTAAGACGGAATTCCTTCCTCTGTGTGTAAAATTTGTTGAGTTGTATTATAAGACCTTTTGTTTTAATTATGGTCTCTCAATAGCACATTGAAAAGCATTATCAAATTTAACTTGATGTTTCAACATATCAGAAACATATCCAATATGGTACATACTTTTCATGATATAAGAAGTTATTCTTAGCATGATATAATTAATTTTTGTTTCTTTAAATGGAGAAATGCATGCTATTTGCATTATAAAAAATCATTTATGTTGCTTTTTTTAATCTATGCCAGAGAGATGACATTACATGCAAATGAAGCACTGTATATAATGTTCTTTGAGATATATTTAGTTTTGTTCTTTATAGAGGTAATTCTCAAAAATACTTTTAAGTCCCTATTGACTATGTGCTGATGATGAAAGATAAAATACATTACCATATTTATACTTTAGATTTCCTATTGCTTACTTATAATCTATTTAACACAAGTAATTATTTGAACTCAGATTCATTTATAGAAATTATTAAAGCTGTTTAAGAATCAAAAGAGGAAAAGTAACTTAAGAATGGAAAGGACTAACAGAATTGAACATCTGTTTGTATAAATCATTGTGTTGATGGTGATTATGTTTATGGGTATGGTGGTCATGTGTTGTTCTTTTTTAATTTGAAAAAGCTTTAAAAAATTTGGGACCATCCTGAGGCACCTGGGTGGCTCAGTTGGTTAAGCGTCCGACTTTGGCTCAGGTCATGATCTCATGGTTCATGGGTTTGAGCCCTGTGTCAGGTTCTGTGCTAACAGACAGCTAAGAGCCTGGAGCCTGTTTCAGATTCTGTACCTCCCTCTCTTTCTGACCCTCCCCTGCTCATGCTGTCTGTCTGTACGTCTGTCTCTCTCTCTAAGAAATAAATAAAACATTAAAAAATAAAAAATAAATTTAGGACCATCCTATATGTGTGTTATGTAAGGTAGTTATAGAAACAGTTGTTTAATTCATAGCAGAATTGGCTATCTATTGTCACTAGAAATATAATTCATAATGAATGCAGGATACTAGTAGTTTTCTTTATAGTCAAATAAGGAAAGTTTATATTCTTTGAGAATTTTGCACAACACGACAAATATACCAGTCTTTGGGTTTTTTTTCCCCTTTATGGTACTCAGGGTATATTTTCAATTGTCTCAGTAATACCAAGATTTTGAAAAAAGATATTACCAATTTATAACCTTATGATTAATAAAAAAGGGTGATTCAATAAAATAGATCTTAATTCTGAAGTCTGAATAAATTATGGATGGATAAATACTTTTTCTCGTCAATCTTCTTGGCTGTTTCCTTTAATTGACATGGAATAGACATAATATAATATTTATCATCTCAACCATTTTTAAATGTAAAGTTCAGTAATGTTAAATATATACACACTGTTATACAACCAATCCTAGAAGTTTTTCATCCTTCAGAACTACAAGTCTATACTACCATTAAACAATAATTCCTCATCCCTCCAACTTCCAGCCTCTGGCAACTCATGTTGTACTTTCTGTTCTTATGATTTTGACCATTGTAGAAATCTTATATAAGTAGAATCTTGCAGTATTTGTCTTTTTGTGACTGGTTTATTTTGCTTAGCATAATAGTCCCAAGGGAATTCTTGCATGTTTTAGCATGTGTCAGAATTTCCTTCCTTTTTAGGGATGAATGATATTTCACTGGATATAGGTACACCACATTTTGCTTATGTTCATCTATCAGTGAACACAGGGTTGCTTCAATCTTTTGTTTATTGTGAATACTACTGCTATGAACATCGATGTGCAAATATCTCTTTAAGATCCTGCTTTCAATTCTTCTGGTTATATACCCAGGAGCAGAATTTCTGTATCATATGGTAATTCTGTATTTGATTTTTGAAGAACTGCCATACTGTTTTTTCCATAATGACTGCACCATTTTATATTCCCACCAACAATACCCAAGGGGTCCAATTTGTCTGCTTCCTTACCAACACCCAATATTTTTTTGATTTTTATGGTTTTTGTTGTTGTTATTGTTGTTGATAGTATAGTCCTAATGGGTGTGAGGTGATATGTTCTTGGTATTTTTAATTGAACTTTACTTCTTTACATTTTGTCTTTTTAATGAAAACAATGCAACTCATCTAGACAGTAAAGAAAAATGTTTGTTGTGATACTTTGGTATATTCTGTGGTAAAACTGTATAGAACTATGTTACTTATTTCCTTTCATTATCATTATGAAGAGTATAAAGTGTAAATATGTCCATAGTAATTTTGTAACAATAGCATTTTAATTAACTTCCCTTATTTTGTATTGTATCACTCGCCTTGTAGTACTGTAATTCTTGTTATACCTCATCTGTAAAGGATTGCTTTTATGTAAAAAAATTCTTTTTTAGTTAAATGATACCAGATTGGAAATGCAGCATACAGTTTAAAAAAAAATAACACTGTGCTAGTCAAAATGTATTTTAATATTATAGATGATTAGTGCTTAATGATAGCATGTCATAGATAAAATTCAACAAAATAGTTTATCTGATTATAAATTCCTTAGACATGAAAATTTTATTTATCTTAATGTACTTCTTTACAAATCTTAACTTCTTTTCATGGTTCTGAAACATAATCTTATCCCCCTGAGTATATGACTTCACACTATTGTCTGATTGAGTGATAGCTTGGTCCTTTGGATCATGGCATTAAATGTAAAGGAAAGACAGGATTGCCATCCGGAAAGCAATCATTATCTAAATATAGCCTGTACTTATCTGCTGGTGTTAAGACAGGTTGCTATGGTGAACTGAATTTCTTAAAAATGCCAGTCAGCAGAGGATAAACAGCAGTTTTTGAAGTGGTTATTTTCCATAGAGCTGTACATTCTCATATCTCATGTTCAGGTAGATGAATTTAGTTAATGATTTTTTATGGTCTATTTGTTGAATTTCAGTTTTAGAGTGTCTTTGAGACGTTTAATGTTTATTAAACAAAATACAACAATTTTTATAGTTACCCTTTGTTTCTCTGAAGATAAATTCATTTGATATGAAAATGCATTTTTAATGGCAACAGTTTAAACATTATTGATCATTCATTTTGCTCTGCTTCCAACAGTTCTGCTAAATCTAAGACAGCTACAAAGTTGTCTTTGTAATATTGTCTCTAAATGTAAGTTTTTGTCATTTTTAGTCAGGTTCTCTTTTGGGTTATCTATTTATTGGTCTGTAAAGTGTATATGGGAACAATACAGCTTAATTTAGGCTGGTACTATAGTATTGTAGTACTATGTTATATGTCAGAACTGCAAATCCAAAGACTTTTGATTTTACTTTGCTTTTAGAAGACTCTTCCTCATTTCTATCCTTCCACATGTTCCTGAGAATGTATATTTTTGTGGATTTATTTAGAATTTAATCAGAAAACACTGTAGATGCTTGTATTCAGTTTTTCAGAATTAGGTTTAACAGACATCGTTTTTGTAGTCAAGGACTATATGATTGAAGATGGACAATATCTAAGTTGAGTTTGCCACCTGAGGCATATAGATCACCAATATAGTATTAGAGTTTTTAAATGAAATAATGTATCATTTTAATCAGTGGGCTCTTATATTTTCATAGTACAGAAACCTGAGTCAAACTAGCTTAAAAAGTAAAATGGGATTTGATTGGCTTGTGTAACTAAGGTGTACTTCTCATAGAATCTTGAAAGCCTATAAACCAGATCAGGTATGGAAACCCCAAAGAATAGATTGAGGGAGTTTGTGCAAATGAGTTTCTTTTTTACCCTCTGCCATCATTTCTTCTGGTCTTCGTTGGCTTTAGTCTCACTTAGACAGTCAGACTTTCTCCATGAAACCAGGAAGATGGCTGCTACTCTAATTTCCTTTCTTCTAGCTCCATGCTCTCTCTTTACTTCTGGCTCTGAAATGTAAAACCTCATGGAAGAGTTCTGACCTTATTACGCTGGCTAATTTGATCATGTGACATCAGCCAGTCACCAAGGCGATCTGTCTTGGTTGATCAGTCATAGGACAGATACCTGTGGCTGGAATGGTGTGATACCCTAATTAAATGAGAGAGTAGGTAGTCTCAGAAAAAGAGCAGGTAAACTCAGTTGTTTATTTAAATAAGAATATACATTGTTAAAAATTGTTAATTCTTTAAAAGAGAACGTTTGTTTGCCTGCAGAAAGTATCTCCATTAGATATTGGTAGTATATCTGCAATATTTTTAAAAGATATAGTTCAGTTAATTGATAATAGTTGTTCTATATTTGCTGATATTACTAACTATTTATATCATACACACAAATATGAAGTGACTCTGATGAATTTATTACTTTAGTTACAACTGGCAAGATAGCATGTGGCATAGTAACAGGTTGTTTCTATTTTTTCATACTTTCTTCTTTCTTTTTTTTTTTAAATGTTTATTTTTTGAGAGAGAGGCAGAGTGTGAGCTGGGGAAGGGCAGATAGAGAGGGAGACACAGAATCCGAAGCAGGCTCCAGGCTCTGAGCTAACAGCTCAGAGCCCGTCACGGGGCTTGAACCCATGAACTGTGAGATCATGACCTGAACTGAAGTCGGACATTTAACCATCTGAGCCACCCAGGTGCCCCTCTTCTTTCATAAATAGAAGAATTTCACCACTATAAATCAAAAAGGAAAAGAGTCAAAGATTCTCATTTACCATTCCATTATAATATCTTAACTGAGAAGTTTCATTATAGAGCCATATAAAAGTGTAGTGGAACACTGATGAAATATTCCAGGAAGAGGTGATCCTTGAAATGAAGCATTTGTTTAAAAAGAAAAAGTGAAGGAAAGAGGGAAGGTAGGAAAGTGGAGAGGCAGGAAGAGACTAGGGGACTGAGAAAGGAAGGAAAGAAAAAGAGGGGAGAGAAAGGGGAAAGATTGATTATGAGAAAGAATGGAAACTCTGTTAGTATGTTATCCAGTTTAGAAATGCAGTTTGGGTGATGTGAATGAGAGTCTAGAAGGTTAAAACTAATGATTAAACAAAAGTTTGCTATCCATGTATTTAATTTATCCAGAGCACATTGACACATCTGACATTAATGGTCAGAGTGAACAAATGCATGGTTGCACTGCCTACTTATATTACTTTATACTGCTGTGTGATGAAATACCACAAACTTACTGGCTTAAAAAAAAACACATTTATTATCTCACAGTACCATGAGTTGGGATTTTGAGGACAGTTTATCTGGATCCTCTCCTCAGGGTTTCCTAAGATTGTAATCTAGATGTTGATTGGATTGCAATTTCATTTGGAGGCTTGACTGGGAAAGAATTGCTCCAAACTAATTCAGGTTGTTGGTAGAAATAATTCATATCCTTCTTTTGTATGACTGAATGCTCTGCTTTTTTCTGGGTGTTGACTGGTTTCCATCCATAGCTGTCATCATCTTTGCCAAATAATGTTGCCTAATCATAATAGTAATATAGTGTCACCTTTCCAGTATTCTTTTGGTTAGAAGGAAGTCCCAGGTTCTACCCATGCTCAGGGGAGAGGATTACACAAAAGTGTGAATACCAGGAGATAAAATCATTGGAGATCACCTTAGGGTCTGTTGGCCACACTACTTTTGAAATTTTCTTTCCTACAATGAAGTCAGATTCAATAAGTTTAATTATGTTAATGTGAGATATGAAAACTAAAATTCAACTGATTTGTGATTTATCTCAGTTCAAAAAGCTATAGTGATAGGCCACCTGACAACCAGACATTGTGCTCTATTTCCAGCTTTAGTTTTGAAATTCTCAGTTTTATCATCACTTAAAATTTTTTTTTCTCTGTTTCATTGAGATAAAATTGACATATAGTCTCTGTAATTTTAAGGTGTACAGCACAATAACTTAACTTGGCCTTTGATTTTAATTTGTGTTCTAAGTTTATAAAAATGACTACATCTTTGCACTGACATACAATGTTTGAAAATATTTTTTCTGCATGGTCTATAGGTATATAATTTTTGACTATTTAATTGTTCTCTCAGAGTTAACTTTTCTATCATTTGTCTGTCTTTTTCTCCTCAATTTGGTTTGGAGGAGGAGGACCAGAGTTTTGTTTGTCTTGATTTTGGCTTATGTTGCCATCTGAAGAGTGAGACTATAGAGAAAAAGTGACACTGACAGTGAGACTTAACACCTACAAAGGAAAAGCCTCAGTGGAAAAATGGCACTTGAGTCCACTGTATGACCTCTTTTATGAGTTTTTCAGTGGGAGGTTGCTGGCTGTGGGATGGGAAGACAATCAAATAGGCAGGTCAGAAGTTTGCTAATAAAAAGCCTGCATAAGTATGCTTTCCTAATGGCCTTCCTAAGAAATACCTGCTTGTGACTCAGCCCAAATTAAGAAGAAAATGACAAAAGGAAAGTTAGGAGATACTAGTTGTTTCTTTTCAAGATGTTTTGAGATTATTCTTTGAGAGATTACAGAGAATTAAATTACCTCTACCCAGCTGGGAAATTTTCCCTCCTAGTAGACTTTGGGCAGCAATTTCAAGGAGGCCAGCCTTGCTGCTTTTTCTACTCCTGCTTAAGCAGCACAGTAAATTATAAGTACCCTAATATTTTTTTGCCCTTTGAGAGAAATTAAATGAAAGTTTGGAGAAAGTCTATTTATTAATTTATTATTATTATTATTATTTGATTTTTTAAAGTTTATTTTGAGAGAAACAGAGACAGCATGCATGGGGCAAGGGACAGAGAGAGAGAGAGAGAGAGAGAGAGAGCGAGAGAATCCCAAGCTGGCTCTATGCTGACCATTTCTCCACATCCTTGCCAGCGTCTATAGTCTCCTGGTTTGTTCATATTAGCCACTCTGACCAGCATGAGGTGGTATCTCAGTGTGGCATTGATTTGTATTTCCCTGATGAGGAGGGATGCTGAGCATCGTTTCATGTGTCTGTTGGCCATCTGGATGTCCTCTTTGGAGAAGTGTCTGTTCTTGTCTTCTGCCCATTTCTTCACTGGATTATTTGTTTTTTGGGTGTGGAGTTTGGTGAGTTCCTTATAGAATTTGGATACTAGCCCTTTATCTGATATGTCATTTGCAACTATTTTTTCCCATTCCGTAGGTTGCCTGTTAGTCTTATTGATTGTTTCCTTTGTCGTGCAGAAGCTTTTTATCTTAATGAGGTCCCAGTAGTTCATTTTTGCTCTTGATTCTCTTGCCTTTGGGGACGTGTCTTGTAAGAAATTGCTGCGTTTGAGGTCAAGGAAGTTGTTTCCTGCTTTCTCCTCTAGGGTTTTGATAGGTTCCTGTCTCACATTCAGGTCCTTCATCCATTTTGAGTTTATTTTTGTGTATGGTGTGAGAAAGTGATCTAGTTTCATTCTTTTGTACGTTGCTGTCCAGTTCTCTCAGCACCATCCATTAAAGAGGCTGTCTTTTTTCCATAGGATACCCTTTCCCACTTTGTCAAAGATTGATTGGCCATACATTTGTGGGTCCAGTTCTGGGTTCTCTATTCTATTCCATTGGTCTATGTGTCTGTTTTGGTGCCAGTGTCATACTGTCTTGATGATGACAGCTTTGTAGTAGAGGCTAAAGTCTGGGATGGTGATGTCCAGACGTTAGTCTGGGTTTATGATGCCTCCCGTTTTGGTTTTCTTCTTCAATATTACTTTGACTATTTGGGGTCTTTTGTGGTTCCATACAAATTATAGGATAGTTTGTTCTAGCTTTGAGAAGAATGCTGATACAATTTTGATTGAGATTGCATTGAATGTGTAGATTGCTTTGGGTAGGAATGGCATTTTAACAATATTTATTCTTTCGATCCATGAACATGGAATGTGTTTCCACTTCTTTGTGTCTTCTTCAATTTCCTTCATAAGCTTTCTGTAGTGTTCATCACACAGATCTCTTATATCTTTGGTTAGGTTTATTCCTAGGTATTTTATGGTATTTTGTGTAAATGTGAATGGGATCAGTTTCTTGATTTCTCTTTCTGTTGCTTCATTATTGGTGTATAAAAATGCAACTGGTTTCTGTACATTGATTTTGTACCCTGTGACTTTGCTGAATTCATGGTTCAGTACTAGTGTGCTTCTGGTGGAGTCTGTTGGGTTTTCCATATAGTTTCACATCATCTGCAAAAAGTGAAAATTTGACTTCATCTTTGTCAATTCTGATGCCTTTTATTTCCTTTTGTTATCTGATGGCTGATGCTAGGACTTCCAGCACTATGTTAAACAACAGTGGTGAGAGTGGACATCCCTGTGGTCTTCCTGATCTCAGGCGGAAAGCTCTCAGTTTTTCCCCGTTGAGGATGATATAAGCTGTGGGCTTCTCAATAGTGGCTTTTATGATGTTTAAGGAAGTTCTTTCTATCCTGGCTTTCTTGAGGGTCTTTATTAAGAAGCGATGCTGTATTTTGTCAAATGCTTTTTCTGCATCTGTCGACAGAATCATATGGTTTTTATCTTTTCTTTTGTTAATGTAGTCACATTGATTGATTTGCTACTATTGAACCAGCTCTGTAACCCAGGAATGAATTGCACTTGATCATCGTGGATAATTCTTTTTTAAAAATTATTTTTAATGTTTTATTGATTTCTGAGAGACAGAGAGAGACAGACAGACAGACAGCGTGAGCATGGGAGTGTCAGAGAGAGAGGAAGACACAGAATCTGAAACAGGCTCCAGGCTCTGAGCTAGCTGTAAGCACAGAGCCCGATGTGGGGCTCGAACCCACAAATTGTGAGATCATGACCTGAGCTGAAGTCAGATGCTTAACTGACTGAGCCACCCAGGTGCCCCTGGATAATTCTTTTTATATGCTGTTGAATTCGATTTGCAAGTATCTTGTTGAGGATTTTTGCATCCATATTCATCAAAGATATTGGCCTGTAGTTCTCTTTTTTTGCTGGGTCTCTGTCTGGTTTGGGATTCAAAGTGATGCTGGCTTTGAAGAATGAGTCCGGAAGTTTTCCTCTGATTTCTGTTTTTTGGAATAGCTTGAGAAGAATGGGTATTAAATCTGATTTAAATGTCTGATAGAATTCCCCAGGGAAGCCATCTGGCCCAGAGCTCTTATTTGTTGGGAAATTTTTTGGTAACTGATTCAATTTCTTCACTGTTATGGGTCTGTTCAGATTTTCTGTCTCTTCCCATTTGAATTTTGTTAGTGCGTGTGTATTTAGGAATTTGTCCATTTCTTCTAGGTTGTCCAGTTTGTTGGACTATAATTTTTCATAGTGTTCACTGGTAATTGCTTGTATTTCTGAGGGATTGTTGTAAGAAGTCCATTTTCATTTGTGATTTTGTCTATTTGGGTGCTCTCTCTTTTCTTTTTGTGAAGCCTGGTTAGAGGTTTATCAATTTTGTTTATTTTTTTCAAGAAACTAACTCTTGGTTTCATTGATCTGTCCAACTGTTGTTTTTTTTTTTTTTGGATTCTATATTGTTTATTTCTGCCCTGATCTTTATTATTTCTCTTCTTCTGCTGGATTTGGGGTGCTCTTGCTGCTCTGCTTCCAGTTCTTTTATGTGCACTGTTAGATTTTGTATTTGCGCTTTTTCTAATTTCTTGAAAAAGGCCTGGGTGCAATGTACTTTCCTCTTAGGACTGCCTTTCCTGCATCCCATAGAGTTTGAATTGTTGTTATTTTCATTTTCATTTGTTTCCATGTATTTTTTAAATTATTTATCTAATTGCCTGATTGGCCCATTCGTTCTTTAGTAGGGTGTTCTTTAACCTCCATGTTTTTGGAGGTTTTCCAAACTTCTTCCTGTAATTGATTTCGCGTTTCATAGCATTGTGATCTGAAAGTGTGCATAGTATGATCTCAATTCTTTTATATTTATGAAGGTGTTTACAAAGAGAGAAATGATATGGGTGGGGAGAAATCGAAAATGAACATTGACCAGGGAGAGAGACTAAAAGGCTTAATTCAGAGAGAGAAAAAGGAGAATATGGTAGGAGGCGAGGAGAAAGAAAGGAAGATAATGTTACCCAGAGAAACTATATTGTGTGATTATTCCAGAGAAAGAGAGAAAGAATGTAATAATGGAGGTGTAGAATGTGCATCAAGACAATGGATTAAATGTGAGTGTTTAAGCAAACCAATAACCAGAGTGCTGAGTCCATTGGAGGGGAGAGATAAGAATGAGAGAAGGGAAAATAAATCTCAATAGCAAGAATTGATCGAGAGTTAACCATGGTAACACATCGATGTTGGTCTTCACCCGGACTATGGTAAAAGCAAAAAACAGAAAACCAGCTCTCTACCTCGGATGGGCATGGTTTGGTGTAGCCAGGTCTCACCTCCACTGTGGGTCCTGAGAACTGCTTCCTGATGATCTGCCTTCTTGTTTGTGGGGAGAAAAGTGGCAGCGCCCCTGTCCCTTCTTGAACCAAGCATTGCAAATCATTCTTTTGGGTCTGATCTCCCTGTTCCATGTGTGTAGCCAAGGTGGGCTGTGTTCTATGTCCCAACCCCTGCCTTGTTTCCAGATCTTAGTCTGAGAGCTTTAATGATACAGCCCAAAATGTAATCCCGCAGGCTGTTCTGCTTCCTTGCTGGGGATTGAGTCTGGGGAGTAGGGGAGCAGTTCCTCCTGGTGCTGCCTGGGTCCAGGGCACCCAGCACAAAGAAAGTGCTTCAGCTAGAGATAGGATCTCTGAATGCCATGCAGTTAGAGATGGGATGATAGAATCCCTCTCTGACCTAGGACAAGGTTTTTCTCTTTTCTAGGGAATGTTCTATGAGCAGTTTCAGCTGCTCTTTCTCTTCCCCCACCTTTCTTCATAGGAGGTTCCCTCCCCTCCGTGCTTCTGGGTCCCAGCCTGTTTTTATCTTACCCAGTTTGCAATCACACAACTATGAGGCTGTCTTCTAAGTGGACTCTGTCTCTTTTCCTCCCAGACTCTTCAGTGTCCTTTGGCTTCAGCCCTTCTTTGTTTGAGAAATGTGGGCGGCTGGGAAGTATGGAGCTCTCTATTTCTCTGCCATCTTGCCTCAGATCATAACTTTTTAATGGCATATACTGTGTTCCTGTTTAATGCTCTATCACTACCATCTACCATAGTGTTTTAATAAATAGCAGGCCTACTAGAAATTTTCCATAAGTAGATGAATGAAGGAATGAATATATGAGTGATTTAGTGATGAAATTAAAGAATGAGTAATGGATAGAGTAACAGATTCCATGTATAGTGAATATGCATTGGCAAAACCTGCATAACCCCCCACTCTACAAGAAGTTCTGATTCTAACATTCAGCTCTTTGTTGGTGTTCAACACAAAAATTATTCTCTAGTAATCTGAAAGCTGTATTTAAATTTTGATAAACACTGGTTCCCAGTACAGCTCAGCATCTTTGTCGGTGAGTATGCGATAATGAGAGACCTAACTTTAGGAGCAAAAGGAAATGATGACCTCACTAATGCCCATGGTTTAGATTTATAAGTGCTTGATGCTCAGAATAATGAGAACAGGTATAGCCAAAAAGTAATTCCGTTTTTTCCTGATGAAAGCAAGGAAGACCCCTGAAAATATTTTCAAAGTTGAATGTATTTCTGAACAGTTCACTTTGACAAAACCTTTCATAGCATAATTTTGTTAGAGGGGAAAAAAAATATTTTGAGTAATTTAGTCCTAAAGTAACTTGTTTCATAAAAGATAATAATTTAAAAAGTAAGCTAAGAAGGTGGTAGTTTCCTTTCTCCTTGTCAAGTTCTATCTTTTTTCTTTTTCCATGAATAACTAAGAGCATGTTTAATGGAATTCCATTTTCTCTTTTTGCTTCCAGGATACTTGCATAAAAGCCAATGGCTCTGGAGAGTGTCAGATATTGCTAAAAAGATGTAGTCCAAAACTCAGTTGTGTATCCTGGGGTAAAGTATATTCCCCAAAGGGTAAAATTAGCTAGTTTATATATATTATTTATAATTTTTTGCTTTAGTAATTTATTCAGTTATTTCATTGACTAAGTAGTCAAGATAATTGGATTTGAGAAAGCCACCCAGAATAAGCTGTAGTTTAAGTGTAATGGCAAAAACTGAACACAATGTTTAAAAAAAAATGTTTTTTAGTGTTTATTTTTGAGATGGGGAGAGAGAGAGAAAGAGAGAGAGAAAATGAGAATGAGCAGGGGAGGGACAGGGAGGGAGGGAGACATAGGATCCGAAGCAGGCTCTGGTCTCTAAGCTGTCAACACAGAGCCCCATACAGGGCTCAAACCCACGAACCAATGAATCATGACCTGAGCCACCCAGGTGTCCTGAACACACTGTTTTAGATTTGACCTGGCTGTCACTGAGGAGATCAGACTTGCTGAAATTATCTTTGTTTTACTTCCTCTAATTCTTTATGAATATACTTTCACTTTCTTGGTGGGGAGGGGGGAAGGTAGGTAGGAAGCCTAATTAGATATATGACTTCCCTTTCTTAGGGTTCTTTTTAATTTTTGAAGAGCTTATCCTTCACTAAAGTTGTAAATCACATACCATACAATTCATCCATTTAAATTATAACTTCAGTGGTTTTTAGTATATTCAAATTGTGCTGTCATTATCACGATCAAATTTTTAGAATATTTTCATTTCCTCAGAAACCACTTCCCCTTCTTCCTTTCCTAGACAACTATTATTAATCTAATTGTTGTCTCTTTTAGTTGCTTATTTTGGATATTTTGCATGAATGAATAAATATGTTCTTTGTGACTGGCTTCTTTTACTAAGCATAGTATTTTTAAAGTTCATCCCACCTTATAGCATATATCAGTACTTCATTATTTTTATTGCCAAGTAATATTCCATTGTATGGATATATCATATTTTGTTTATCCATTTATCAGTTAATTGGCCTTGAGATTTTCCTACTTTTTGCTTTTATGAATAAGAAATTTTTGTTTGGAGTTATGTTTTCTTTTCTTTTTGATATATAGCAAGGAATGGAATTGCTAGTTCATATGGTAACTTGATGTTTAATATTTTAAGGAAGTACCAAAATGTTTTCTGAAGTGGTTAGCTTCCTTTATCCCTCAATTTTTAAAAAGTGGCAACATATACGTGACATAAAATTTTCCTTCTTAATAGTTTTTAAGTATATAGTTCAGTAGTATTAAGTACATTCATATTGTTGTCAGTTAACCATCTATCTCCAGTTTTCTCCACTGTCTGAAAATTTTCTTTCTTTTTAGGTCAAGTTATATTCCATTTTATGCCTTTGCCACATTTATTGGTTCATTTGTCAATGGACCCTTGGGTTATTTCCACATTTTAGCTATTATGAATAATGCTGTTATGAACATTGGTATACAAATATCTCTTCAAGACCTTGGTTTTATTTCTTTTGTATATATAACCAGAAGTTAAAATGGATAATTCTTCGGTAATTCTATTTTTAATGTTTTGAGGAACTGCCATACTGTTTTCTACAGTGGCTAGATCACTTAAAATTTGCACAAATAGTACACATGGGTTCCAGTTTCTCCACATTCTCTCCACACTTGTTACTTTCCTTTTTTCTTTTTTAATTGTAGCCACCCTAATGGATGGGAGGTGATATCTCATTGATTTGATTTGGATTTCCCTAATGATTAGTTGAACATCATTAGCTGAATGAATGTTCATTCATTCAAAAAGTTGAACATCTTTTCATGTGCTTCTTGGTCATTTGTGTATTTTCTTTGGAGAAATGTCTGTTCAAGTTCTTTGCCCATTTTTTAATTGAGTTGCTTATTTGTTGGTGAGTTTTAGGCATTCTCTGTATATTCTGGGAATATTAGATATATGATTTGCAACATTGTCTTTTGGTACAGAATGGTTTAAAAATTTTTAATGATGTCCGATTTTTCTTTTTTTTTTCTTTTGTGGCCCATATCTTTGGGGTCATAGCGAATAAATAATTGACAAATAAATAATTGACAAATCCAGTGTCATGAAACTTTTGCCTTGTATATCCTTCTAAGGATTTTATAGGTTTAGGTTTTATATTTAGCCCTTTGCTCCATTTTTTGTTCATATTTGTGTAAGATAGAAGGTTAGAACCTAACTAATTCTTTTGCATATGAACATTCAGTTTTCCAATAGTATAACATCTTAATTCCTTTAATAATTTTCACTACATTTAAAAAATATTTTCTTAGTGGTTTTTCTAGAGCTTATAGCAAATATCTTAAGTTATTAGATTCTATTTCATATTTATAATAACGATTTCAGTGAGATGTGGAAATATTATTCCTATATAGCTCTATTTCCTCCCTTATTTTTAAAGTTGTTATACATACTTCCTCAATATTTGTTTTACCATCCCAACAGTATAGGTGACCTTTGAGCAACATGAGGGTTAGGGATGCTGAACCCCTGTGCAGTCAAAAATCCACTTTGCTCAGAAACTTTACTATAGTCTGTTGTTGACCAGAAGCCTTACTGACAACATAATCAATTAACACATATTTTTTAGGTTTTATTAACACATATTTTTTAGGTATCATATACCATATTATTACAATAAAGTAATCTAGAGAAAAGGAAATAAAATCATAAGGAAGAGAAAATATATTTACAGTACTGTACTGTAAAACACCTGCTTGTAAGTGGAACTGTATAGTTCAAATGCATATTGTTTAAGGGTTGAGTATACAGACATTGTAATAAATATTAGGTTATATAATTTTATCTCTTCAAGAAAGAAGAAAATATGTGTGTATAATGTTTATTATATTAATATTTTTATTTGCCATTTTTGATTCTATTTATTCTTGTGGATTCAAGTTACCGTCTATCATTTCCTAACTCCATACAGCTTTCTCCTTCCTGAGCCTTCTGTGCTGTTTCTCAATTATATTTTGTTTCTATGTGTTTTAGGCACAACAGTGTAACTATCTATATACTATTTTATGCAATTGCTTTAAAAATTTTTTTTAGTGTTTATTCATTTTTTGAGAGAGACAGAGTACAAGTGGGGGAGGGGCAGAGAGAGAGAGAGAGAGAATCCGAAGCAGGCTCCAAGCTCTGAGCTGTAAGCACAGAGCTCGACGTGGGGCTCAAACTCATGAACTGCAAGGTCATGGTCTGAGCCCAAGCCAGATACTTGACTGACTTAGCCACCCAAATGCCCCACAATTGCTTTTAAATCAGTTAAGAAAAAGGGAGAAATACGCAGTTAATGCTGTTTTTTTATAATTGCCTACGTAATAACCTTTGCCCCTCATTTTGTGTGTGTGTGTGTGTGCTTGTGTGTGTATTTTGATTACTATCTGGTGTCATTTGCTTTTATCCCAGAAAGCATTTTAGTATTTCNGGAAGTAAATTCTGCCAATTTTTCTTTATCTGTGAATGTTTTTATTTTGCCTTCATTTAAAAAGTACTACTTCACTGGACAGAAGTCTTGTTTGATGGGTTGTTTTTTCTTTGTGTAGTCTGAATATATCATCCATCTTTACTATGAGATGGTAAAGATCATCTTTACTTGATGAGAAAGACAGTCTTTCTGGAGTTCAATTGTATGTGATGACTAAGCTTTCTCTGTTTTCAGTTAGAATTTCAAATTTTTGATGTGTCTACTTGTGGATCTCTTTAAGTTTATATTACTTATAGTCAGTTGAGGTTCTTAGATGTAGAGACTAATGTTTTTACATCAAATTTTGGAAGTTTTCAACCATTTTTTAAAAATATTTTTCTGCGTCTATCACTTTTTTCTAGTAGTCCCATTACACACATTTTGGTGTTTTTTAGTGGTGTCCCATATTTCCCTGAACCTCTGTTCATTTTTCTTCTCCCTTTTTTTTTGGTTTACATAATTTCCATCTCCAGATTTACCAGTTGTTTCTGCTGTCAGTTCATATTTAATATTGCATTCCTCTAGTGAATTTCATGTCAGTTTATGCCCTTCATGTATTATTATAATTTCTGTCTCCTTATCCTTTATTTGGTGAGAAAGTATCATCACATCTTCTTTAACTTTTCTTTTTTTCAGTTTTATTTAGATATAATTGACATACAGCAATGTGTTTAAGATATACAGTATAAGGATTTGGTATATGTATATATTGCCAAGTTATTACCGCAGTTAGTTTAGTTAAGATCCATCACCTCATATAGTTACAGTGTTTTCTTGTGATAAGAACTCATGATCTAGTGTCTCTCAGCAACATTCAAATATACAAAACAGTATTGTTAACTTTAAGTACATACTGCACATTATATCCTGAGCATTTATTTATCTTATCAGTGTAGGTTTATAACTTTTAACCACCTTCATGCATTTCCCCTATCTTGCCAGCCTCTAATTCTGGCAACTCCCAATCTCTTTGTTTCTATGAGTTTGTTTTTTTCAATTTCACACATAAATGGGATCATATAGTATTTGTCTTTTTCTTTCTGGCTTACTGCATTTGTCATAATGCCCTCAGGGTCCATCATGTTGTCACAAATGGCAAGATTTCATTTTTTTTACAGCTTAATAATATTTTGTGTTGTATATATACAAAATTTTCATTATCCATTTACCCATTGATAAATGTAGGTTACTCTGTGTTGGCTATTGTAAATAATGCTCACTGAAATTGAGGACGCAGATATCTCTTCACCGTAGTGATTTTATTTCCTTTGCATAAGTACCGAGAAGTAGAATTGCTGGACAACATGGTACTTTTTCTTCCTTCCTTCTTTCCTTCCTCCCTCCCCTCCCCTCCCTGTCTCTTCCCTCCTCTCTCCTTCCTTCTGCTCCCCTCCCCTCCCCTCTCCTTCCCTTCCCTTTGTCTTTATTATTTTGAGAAAGCGAGAGAGGGAGGGAGAAAAGGAACCAGTAGGGGAGGGGCAGAGGATCTGAAGCAGACTCTGTGCTGTCAGCAGAGAGCTCGATATGGGGCTCTAACCTATGAACCGTGAGATCATGACCTGAGCCAAAGTTGGACACTTAACTGACTGAGCCACCCAGACTCCCTGGTAGTTCTATTTTTAATATTTTGAGGAAACTCCATACTGTTCTTTATAGTGAATGCACTAATTTACGTTCCTACCAAAAGTGCACATGGGTTTCCTTTTCTCCAGATCTTCACTAACACTTGTTATCTCTTACTTTTTGATGGCAGCCATTCTAACAGATGTGAGATGACATCTCACTGTGGTTGTGATTTGCATTTCCCTGATATTTAGTGATGTTGAGTACATTTTCATGTACCCATTAGCAATTGGTATGTCTTCTTTGGAAAAGTGCCTATTCAGTTCCCTTGCCTATGTGTTAATTGGATTGTTTTTCTGCTATTTTGAATATTTTGAATATTATCTTTATATCTAATATTTTGGATATTATATTTTGGATCTTAACCCCTTATCAGATAGATATATGGTTTGCAAATATTTTCTCCCATTTTGTACATTGCCTTTTCATTGTGTTCATGGTTACATTTGCTGTGCAGAAGCTTTTCAGTTTGATATAGTCCCTTTTTTCTTTTATTGCCTGTGCTTTTGGTGTCAAGTCTAAAAAAATCATTGTCATGACTGATGTGAAGGAACTTATGCCTTTATGTTCAAGTCTTTAATCCATTTTGAGTTAATTTTTATGTATATGTAAGATAGTATGATCCAGTTTCTTTTGTACGCATGTTGCTGTCCAATTTTCCAAATACCATTTGTTAAAGAGACTGTCCTTTCCCCATTGTATATTCCTGGCCCCATTGTTATAAATTAATTGACTATAAATGTGTGAGTTCATTTCTGAATTGTCTGTTCTGTTCTTTTGATTTATGTGTCTGTTTTATACTGTTTAATACTAAAGCTTTTTAGTATAGTTTGAACCAAGGACCATGATGCCTCCAGCTTTGTTTTCTTTCTCAATTTTGGTTTGGTTTTTCAAGGTCTTTTGTGGTCCCATACAAATGTTAGGGTTGTTTATTCTATTTCTGTGAAAAACGCCATTAATTTTGATAGGGATTGCATTGTATCTGTAGATTGCTTTGCTTAGTATGGATGTTATAACAATATATATTCTTTCAATCCATGAGCATGCAATATCTCTCCATTTATCTTTGTCTCCAGTTTCTTTCATTAATTTCATAATTTTCAGTATACTGGTCTTTTACCTCCTTCATTAAATTTATTCCTAGGTATTTTCTTCTTTGTGCTGCAATTATAAAAGGATTGCTTTCTTAATTCCTCTTTCTGATAGGTCAGAATTATTGTACAGAGATGCAGTAGATACTGTGTATTGATTTTTTTTTTATCCTACACCTTTACTGACTTTGTTTTAATTTTAACAGCTTTTTGGTGAAGTCTTTGGGGTTTTCTAATCTAGTATGTCATTTGCAAGTAGTCACAGGTTGATGACTGCAAGTAGTTAACAGTTTTACTTCTTTCTTTCCAATTTGGATGCTTTTCTTTTCTTTTCCTTGCTTAATTGCTTTGGCTAGCATATCTAATAGTATGTTGAATAAAAGTAGTGAGTGTGAGCATTTTGTTTGTTTGTTTCTGATCCTAGAAGAAAAGCTTTTACTTTTTCACTATTGAATTTGACACTAACTGTTCTATATGGCCTTTATTATGTTGAGGAACATTCCCTTTATATCTGGTTTGTTAAGAGTTTTTATCATAAGGTTGAATTTTGTCAAATACATTTTCTGCATCTATTGAAATGATAATATTATTTTTACTTTTCATTTTGTTAATGTGATATATCACATTGACTAAATTTGTAGATTTTGAAGCACCTTTCATCCCTGAAATCAATCCCTGCTTGATCATTCTATAGGATCCTTTTTAGTGTATTTTTGAATTTGATTTGCTAATATTTTGTTGAGGACTTTTGCATACATGTTGATCAGAGATATTGGCCTGTTCTTTTCTCGTGACATTTTTGTCTAGTTTTTGTATTAGGGTATTGTTGGCCTCATGAAATGAGTTTGGAAGTGTTCCCTCCTCTTCTGCTTTTGTTCCCTCCTCTTCTGCTTTTTGGAAGAATTTGAAAGGATTGTACTAATTATTAATTATTCTTTGAACATTGGGAAGAATTTGTCAACGGAGCCATCGTGTCCTGTACTTTTATTTTTTTGTGATGATTTTGATTACTGATTCAATGTCCTTCCTAATACTTGGTCTGTTAATGATGAAGTTTTGGGGTGATGGTGTGGTGGTCCAGAGCCAACGGCCAAGAAAGAATTCTTGAAGACATCTTTGGTGCAAAAAGGTGATTTCCTTAAAGCATGGGGACAGGACCCATTGGCAGAAAGAACTACAGTGGGGTTGTGACAGGTAACATATTATATACCCTCAGGTTGGGAGAGAGTCAGGGATACAATAAGTCTTTAAGGTATTTTGGCAGCAAGGTTTCCAAGACTTTGAAGGGCTAGCTGTTGCTAGGGAAACACCATTTATTACCGTTTAATAGAACCTCAGTCATGAGACCCTTCAGCTATATATTCTGGGCGGGGGGGGGGAGGGGGTAAGCTTGGAGTATGATTGCCAGCATATATCTTGGGGCACTTGAGATAAAGAAAGTAGACTTACAGGATCCTTGAAGTTGGAATAGTGTTAAGCCAAAAATCCCTTTTGCCCTTACTTAGCAAAGTGTCATCCTTGAGGCCACTAAGCTGCTAGAGGGAGGTCACTCTGCCAGTTGCAAGGACTTGTCAGTGGGCTGTAGGCAGTAAGGGAATTTAAGTTTTCATTGCCTTAGTTTCACACATTACCATGGCAAGTACTTAAACCCCTTTCCTTTGTTCTTGGGTAGTGAGAAGTGTCTGAGGAATATCACACATATTCCACTGGACAGTTTGGGGGGGCAGGGGTTCAGGGTATGCCAGCCTGTATTTTGACCTCAGCTTGCCCCAAGCTCCCTCATCAATTAAGATTTCTGTTTAATCATGATTTAGTCTTGGCAGGCTGCATTTCTAAGAATTAATCCTTTTCTTCTAGTGATTTCAATTCATTGAAAAGTTTCAGTAACTGAAATTTTAGTGCTCTCTATTGAGTACTTTGATGAAAGATTTTCAACTGATTTTGAAAATCATGCACTCAAATTTAGATGATAATTATAAAAGTGCTTAATAACATTGTAAGGTACTTAAGTTGATTTATAAAATAGTTCTTGAAAGGCTTAAGCTGTTTTGTTGGCTTTTATTTAGAGGCGTCTCAAAGCTTCATACTTTTATTTAGCAAACAGCCCGACAGACTGTTTACCCTTCTTACCTGTTTTTTCACCTTCATTCTTTGCCTTCAAACAACGGGGGCTAATAGAATTAGAGAAGGGAGAAAAGCCTGCAATGGTATTCAATATTTTGGTTGAAGTTTTGGAAATATTTTGAAAGGGCATACAGTAAGTGAAATGAGACTTCATTATATATCTAAAAATTCATTTATGTTGATTAGTATAACACCTCCTGCCTCGAGTTCATAAGAATTGAGCCACATTCAGACATTATCAACCTTTTCTTGGGCATTTATTTACAGGAGAAAATAACTCACTTTAAGACAAATAAGTATTTTATATGTTAAGTGTTTTTAATAGGCTATAAAACATAAGATACAGAGATTTAAGTCGGTAGCCTTAATTTACTATCTTGGGGATGAGAAATTTTTTCCCTATCCTCTTAATTTAATTCTTTGTTGCCTGCAAAATAAAATTATAAAAGAAAAAAGAGACTTAATCACATATGTATATACCAGAGTTCACAAAGAAATGTGACTCAAACATGTTTTAGAATTTGGGCCTTATATACCATCTTAATAGGGGAATGGGAGGAAAAGAAGAGCACTTTTAGGGGAACAAGTCACTTTTTAGAAGGGCAGGAGAAAGGTCACTAATAGGATGACAAATGACTTTGGAAAGATAAATGGATCTTTAGGAGAACAGATGAGAAATATGATGTTTTATGAGTGTGTCTCTGTTGGTGTGCTGTTTACTTTTCCTCTGAGTAGATTTGAGTTCTTCCCTGGGAGGGAATTTATGACGAGGCTCTACTTTTAGGTAGAGAAATAATTTCAGATACTCAAATGCCTTTAGCTCAAAATAATTTTTGCGCAACAGTGTCATACTATGGATCCTTTCAACTGAGTCTGAGAGATTGCCAGATTTCCTTGGATTTGCCTGCTTTTCATTATTAGAAGAAAGCTAGATTGCTATCATATTATATATTTTTAAATGTTAAATAAATAAGTCTACATAAGTGGTTTTCATATAACAGTATGGTGCTATTGTTACTGTAAACTACGTACATGGTCAACCTGTTTTTCTTCTAGTAAAATTTAGTAGAAAAGTCCCTATCACTAATACTTTATGGTGAGAAAGCCTTTCTAATGATTTTAAGTTAGTGAAAGCTGAACATGTGAAGGACTTTTAATAATCCCTTAGACACAGAGATCAAAACATAAATTAATTTATAAAATGGATCTAAACATAGGAACAGAATACAGAGTTATAATGTGTCATGAGGTTATCACTTTATTGATGTGATTTGATGTGGGATCCAGGAGCAAATGGTAAAGAAGGAAATCTTGAGATATTTTCAGTGCAAAAAAAGGTGGTTTTATCAAAGCATGGTGACAGAACCTGTGGCAGAAAGAGCTGCACTGGGATTGTGAGGAGTGATTGATTACATAGATTGAGTATATACTTTTAAGCTGGGAGGGGTAGAGACAAAGGAAGTTTCCAAAAGGATTTTCATATGTTATGTTAAGGAAGACTTACAGGGTCTTGGAGGTCTAGCTGTTGTCAAGGTAAGGTTGTTTTTTCCTCTAACAAGGCATTAACACTATGACAGGAGTTCATGGACTAATGCCATACTCTGCCTATCTCAAGTATTTGTCAACGGGCTGCAAGTTATAAGGTTCTCCACAGCATTCTCCTCTAAACAGTTTTGACCCTTCAATCTTTAAGGTTGTTGAGGGTGAAAGATATTATCTTCTGTAACTTCTTCCTGCTGTACAGGGATATAGAGATGTCCCTACCTATGAGCCAACAGTGGTCAGTTGCGGGAACTTATATATAGAAATTATCAAAGGCAGAGGCAGCCGAATTCAAGCTAGCATAAGTGAGCTTCTTTGAGTAGAAAAGGTCTGTTGGTAGTTAAGGAATCTTAGCACCAGGCAGGGGAACACCAGAAAAGACAACAAAATAGACAAACAAAATTATTATGAGAAAAAGAAGCCCAATAAAAAAAGGACCTTTGATAGTCAAACAAAACCTTTCTCCAGTCCAGTTAAACCAATCACTAAAGGAAAGAGAGAAGTTGTTTAAAGTGCTAATTAAATATTTATATCTTATAGCAATCTTGTTACATTTTTGCAATTTCTGGAATGTATACAAAATATTCCATTTTTATGACAGCACATGTTCTGCCTTGTGTAGCAGTTAAAATATCTAATGCCATTTTGAGAGTCATTTAAGGCCTAATTGTGTAGCAAGTGGTGTTAGCCATCATATACTCTGTTTTGTTTAGTAAGCAGTCAGGTAATTAATGAGAGGCACCTTTATGGAAACAAAAGAAAAATATAAGTTAATGGTTGTAGCAAATTACAAACTCTATGTCTTGAGTCTCAAGTGCTTAAAATCTAATATCTACAAAGGTGGGTTATCAAAACATTTTTGCTCTATAATCACCCTCATTTTTATCAAAGATAGCCAAATGAAGACTAATTCATTAAAAAAACAAGACCAGGTTAACAAATTTGGCCTAATTATTTATATAAGCTTAGCAAGAATAGTGACTGATCATGTAGCTCTTTTAAAATCTGCTTTACTGAACTATAAGAGTTTTAAATACAGAGAACAAACTGAGGGTTGCTGGAGGGGGGTTTGGTGGGGAGACGGGCCAAATGGGTCATGGGCATTAAAGAGGGTACTTGCTGGGATGTGTACTGGGTGTTATATGTAAGTGAAGAATCACTAAATTCTACTCCTGAAACCCTTATTATACTATATCTTAACTACCTTGGATTTAAATTAAAATGGAAGAGATGGAGGGAGGAAGGAAGAAAGAGAGACAAGTAAATAAAATCTGCTTTTTTGGAACTNACAAATAGTTTATTGTCAAATTAGTTTCCACATAACACTCAGTGCTCATCCCCACAAGTGTCCTCCTCCATGCCCACCCCTCCCTCCCCCCACATCCATCAGTCCTCAGTTTTTGTCTCTCTAGGCCAGAAGCCAAGCCAAGTGCTTGGTATCAGACATAGCTGCAATACCTGTAGATGTGGGCAAATTCCTCTTCTGGACGTCCCCAAAATATCCTGAGGTTCCTGCACCCAACAGGAAGTGACATTCTTTACTCACCTGGTAAGGCTGTTGGGAATTCTATAATCAAGGTTATAACCTCAACATTTCCAAGGGGCTCTTTTGGCTTCATGATTCCTATAGTCAACCTTAGTTCCTTAAAGCTATATGATCATATCTGAGTCTATGCATATCTCTCAAATATGACATTCTAGTTAAAGCCTTGGTAAAGTAACCAGTACTTTCAATGATGTCCTGTTACAAGAACAGATTCTTATTGAACTTATTATACAAGTAACTGTGATTGCCGAGAAAGAAAGAATATTCACTGAGAGTGTCTGAATTTCAGATGATTCAGGTAGAAGGTTTAAATGCTTCAAACTGTTCATGAAGCAATGTTTTTTCATATTTATGTGCTCATGGATATTTTAAGAGAATGTTTCCTTAAACTGGAAGAGCAAACATTAGTCAATCAGAGAATATTTCAAATAAGAGTCATAAAAACTGTAATCATCTTCCTCAGTTGATTTAGTTCCATGTTACTAAGCCTTATTCAGTTTGAATGCAGCTTTTAATTAGTTCTGGAATTTCTTACCAATTTTAGTTTTATGATTTTAAATATGCTAAAAACATGTATTGTCAGAAGCCCTTTTTATGAATTTCCTTGAAGGTGAAACACATTTTGCAAGAGAATAAAAACTCAGGAGTTGAGATGACATGACTCAGTCCCCATGTTTGGTGCCAAAATTGTATGATTTGATCTGGGATCTGGAAATGAATGGTCAGGAAAGAATTCTTGAGACATTTCTGGTGAAAATAAGGTGGTTTATTAATGCACAGGGACAGGACCTATGGGGAAAAAGAGCTGCACTGCAGTTTTGAGGAGTGATTGATAATATACTTTTAAATTGGAAGGAGTAGAGACAAAGGAAGTTTCCAAAAGGATTTTGATGTGATAAAGAGGACTTACAGGATCTTGGAGGTCTAGCTAAGGTTGTTTTTTCCTCTAGGAAGGCATTAACATTAAGAGGGTTGGGTGTTCCTGGAGGAATGTCATACTTTTCTGTCTCAAGTATTTGTCAGTGGCCTGCAGATTATTAAAAAAAATTAATTTTATCTACATTTCCTTTTTAAAAGAAGTTTTGATAAATATATGACCCCTTTATTTTTAAAAATTTTTTAAAAATATAATTTATTGTCAAGTTAGCTAACATACAGTGTATACAGTGTGCTCTTGGCTTTGGGAGTAGATTCCCATAATTCATCACTTGCATACAACATCCAGTGCTCATCATAACAAGTGCCCTCATCAGTATTCTTCTCCTCTCCACCTTCCCCCATCAACCCTCAATTTGTTCTCTGTATTTAAGAGTATCTTATGGTTTGCTTCCCTCTCTGTTTGAAACTATTTTTCCCTTTTCCCATGGTCTTCGGTTAAGTTTCTCCAATTCCACATATGAGTGAAAACATATGATATCTGTCTTTCTCTGCCTGACTTATTTCACTTAGCATAATACCCTCTAGTTCCATCCATGTTGTTGCAGATGGCAAGATTTCATTCTTATTGCCAAGTAGTATTCCATTGTATCTATAAACCACATCTCCATTCATCAGTTGTTGGACATTTGTGCTCTTTCCATAATTTGGCTATTGTTGAAAGAGCTGCTATAAACATTGGGGTACATGTGCCTCTATGAATCAGCACACCTGTATCCTTTGGATAAATTCCTTGCAGTGCCATTGCTGGGCTGTAGGTTAATTTTGTTTTTAATGTTTTGAGGAATCTCCACTCTGTTTTCTAGAGCGGCCGCACCAGTTTACATTCCCACCAACAGTGCAAGAGGATTCTCATTTCTCCACATCTTTGCCAACATCTGTTTCCTGAGGTGCTAATTTTAACCACTCTGACCAGTGTGAGGTGGTAACTCAGTGTGATTTTGATTTGTATTTCCCTGATGCTGAGCGATGTTGAGCATCTTTTCATGTGTCCGTTGGCCATCTGGATGTCTTCTTTAGAAAAGTGTCTGTTCATGTTGCTTGCCCATTTCTTCACTGGATTATTTGTTTTTCAGGTGTAGAGTTTGGTAAGTTCTTTATAAGTTTTGTTTACTAACCCTTTATCTGCTATGTTATGTGCAAATATCTTCTGCCATTCCATTGGTTGCCTTTTAGTTTTGTTGATGTTTCTTTTGCAGTGCAGAAGCTTTTTATCTTGATGAGATCCCAGTAGTTCATTTTGGCTTTTATTTCCCTTGCCTTTGGAGACGTGTCGAATAAGAGATTGCAGCTCAGGTCAAAGAGGTTGTTGCCTGTTTTCTCCTCTAGAGTTTTGATGATTTTCTGTCTCACATTCAGGTCTTTCATCTCTTTTGAGTTTATTTTGCATATGGTATAAGAAAGTGGTTCAGTTTCATTCTTCTACATGTTGCTGTCCAGGTCTAGCACCATTTGGTAAAGAGACTGTCTTTTTTTCCATTGGATATTCTTTACTACTTTGTCAAAAATTAGTTGGCCATACATTTGTGGATCCAATTCTGGGTTCTCTATTCTATTTCATTGGTCTATGTGTCTGTGTCAATAGGGATCTCTATCTGGCTTAGGAATCAAGGTAATGCTGGCTTCATAGAATGAGTCTGAAGCGTTCCTTCCATTTTTATTTTTTGGAACAGCTTGAGAATAATAGGTATTAACTCTGCTTTAAATGTCTGGTAGAAGAATTCCCCTGGGAAGCCATCTGTCCCAGGACTCTTATTAGTTGGGAGATTTTTGATAACTGATTCAATTTCTTCACTGCTTATGGGTATGTTCAAATTTTCCATTTCTTTCCATTTGATTTTTGTTACCATGTGGGTGTCCAGGAATTTGTCCATTTCTTCCAGTTTGTCAGTTTGTTGGCATACAATTTTTCATAGTATTCTGTAATAATTGTTTGTATTTCTGTGGTGTTGGTTGTGATCCCTCCTCTTTCATTCATGATTTTGTCTATTTGGGTCCTCTGCCTTTTCTTTTTGAGCAGTCTGGCTGGGGGTTTATCAGTTTGGTTTATGCTTTAAAAAAAACTATCTCTTAGATTCATTGATCTGTTCTATTTTTTTTGTTCTTTTGTTTTATTTTTTTTTGGATTCTGTATTGTTTATTTCTGTTCTAATCTTTATTATTTCTCTTCTTTTGCTGGCTTTGAAGTTTCTTTGCTATTCTGCTTCTAGTTCTTTCAGGTGTGCAGTTAGGTTTTGTATTTTGGATTTTTCTTGTTTCTTGAGATAGGCATGCATTGCAGTGTATTTTCCTCTTAGGACTGCCTTTGCTGCATCCCAAAGGGTTTGGACTGTCGGGTGTTCATTTTCATTTGTTTCCATATAGTTTTTAATTTCTTCCTTAATTGCCTACTTGACCCATTCATTCTTTAGTAGGATGTTCTTTAACCTCCTTGCTTTTGGAGGCTTTCCAATTTTTTCTTGTGGTTGATTTCAAGTTTCATAGCATTGTGATCTGAAAATATTCATGTTATCATCTTAATTCTTTTATATTTATTGAGGGTTGTTTTGTGACCCAGTATGTGATCTGGGAGAATGTTTCATGTGCACTTCAGAAGAATGTGTATTCTGCTGCTTTTGGATGAAAAGTTCTGAATATATCTGTCAAATCCATCTGGTCCAGTGTATCCTTCTAGGCCATTGTTTACTGACTTTTTGCCTAGATGATCTGTCCATTGCTGTAGTGGAGTATTAAAGTCCCCTGCAATTAATCTTATCAGTAAGTTTGCTTATGTTTGTGATTAATTGATTTATATATTTGGGTGTATAAGTTGGGGGCATAACATTTACAATTGTTAGCTTTTTTGATAGATAGTCCCCATAATTATGATATAATGCCCTTCATCTCTTGTTATAGCCTTTAGTTTAAAATCTAGTTTGTCTGATAGGAGTATGGGAACTCCAGCTTTCTTCTGACTTCCAGTAGCATGATAGATGGTTTTCCATCCCCTCAATTTCAATCTGAAGGTGTTCTCAGGTCTTAAATAGTGTTTTGTAGACAGCATATAGATGGGTCTTGTATTTTTATCCATTCTGATACCTTATGTCTTTTGATTTGGGTGTTTAGTCCGTTTACATTCAGAGAGATTATTGAAAGATACAGATTTGTGTCATTGTGTTATCTGTAAGTTTTATGCTTGTGGTGATGTCTCTGGTCCTTTGTAGTCTTTGGAGCATTCCACTCACAGAGTCCCCCTTAGGATCTCTTGCAGGGCTGGTTTAGTGGTCATGAACTCCTTCATTTTTTGTTTGTCTGGGAAAGTCTTTATCTCTCCTTTATGACAGCCTTGATAAACAATTCTTGGCTGCATGTTTTTCCTAGCCAGCACATTGAATATTTCCTGCCATTTCCTTCTGGCTTGCCAAGTTTCAGTGGACAGATCTGCTACTACCCTTATGCATCACCCATCTTTGTAGGTTAAGGCTCATTTGTCCCTAGCTGTATTCAGAATTCTTTCTTTATCATTGTATTTTGCCAGTTTCACTATCAGATGCCATGGTAAAAACCTAGTCTTATTGAATCTGAAGGGAGTTCTCTCTGCCTCCTGGATTTGGATGTCTGCTTCCTTCCCCAGATTAAGGAAGTTCTCAGCTATAATTTTTTCAAGTAAACCTTCTGCATCTTTCTCTCTTCTTCTGGAACTCCTATAATACGGATATTATTACATTTCATGGAATCACTTAGTTCTCTAATTCTCCCCCCATGGTCTAGTATTTTCTTATCTCGCTTTTTCTCAGATTCATCATTTTCCATATTTTTATCTTCTGTTTGACTTATTCTCCCCTCTGCTTCCTCCATCCTTGCTGTCACTGCATCTAGTTTATTTTGTACCTCATTTACAACATTTCTTAATTCATTAGTTTCTTGATCTAAGGCAATAGATTTTCTGCTGTCTTTGATTCTTTTTTTCAAGCCCAGCTATTAGTCTCATGACTATTAATCTAAATTCTTGATTAGATATATTGTTTTATATCTGTTTTCAGCAATTCTTTAACTGTCATTTCTTTCTGGATTTTCTTTTGTGGAAAATTCTTCCATTTCATTATTTTGGCTAGTTTTCTGTCCTTTATATGTTTTAAAAGTTTGTTATGTGTCCTGCTCGTGCAAGCACTACTATATCAAAAAGGGGTCATATGCTGTCTGGGGCTGGCCCTTCAGGAAGTGTTTCTGTAGTGTGTTGCATGCTCTCTTTTGTTGGGACTCTGGTTGCTTTATCTTTCTACTTGTAATGGTGGTTTGGACCTTATACCAGGTGTGCTTTGATTTGTTCATTGAGGTAACCCTGGAAAAAATTTAAAAAGGGGGGGTGGTTATGGAAGAAGCCTTATCCCATACAAAGAAAAATGACAGTGTAGGGATAAAGAAAAGAAACCGGCAGAGAATCAGAAAAACTATACAGCATAATCCAAAGAGTGAGAGGAAAATAAAGAAGAAGGAGATACAGAAGAGATGTAAAAATAATAGATTAAAAATGTCTGCTTAAACAAACCAACAACCGGAACAGAAAAGGGGAGATATAAGAGGAAGAAAAGGAAGAAAAAAAAATATATCTGAATGATGGGAATTGACCAAGAATCAAATCAAAAAATGCAAAACTGCTGGGTGCTTTGAAATAGGTGGCTGTGCTCGTCTGTAGGAGGGGCTGACTGGTTTGGTTAGTGTTAATCTTGCTTGGGTAGACATACAGTTACCAGGCACAGAGGGATGTGGTTTGGTGTAGGCAGGTCCCTCCTCCACTGGGGATCTGCTGTCCCTTCCCCAAAGCCCCACCTTGTTGGTGATGGGAAGAAAAATGGCGACACATCCCAATGTCTCCTCCCCAAACTGGGTGTTTCAGACCGCTTTTTTCAGGCCTTCCTAACAGTGCCACATGGGCCCAAGTGGGCCAGTTTGTCCCGCTTCACAGTCTCCTGTGAAAGTGCTCCACTGGGACTCAAAACCCTGTTTCTTAAAGGATCCAGGCTCCACTGTGCCCTGGTTCCAGGGTAGTGTCACTCCACACAGCCAGTCAACACAGGGCCTCTGGGTGGCAGGCACCTGCATGGTCTTTTGTCCTTGGAGCAGCTATATACCTTCTCACAGCACTCAAGGAAGGGGACTGCTTTTTCCTTCCTGTGCCTCTGAACTGGCTACCGAATCCAGGGCTGGTTCTACTCCCCTCTACCAGCAGGCCCTAGGCAGCAGGCCCTAGATTGAGTTATAAATCCCCACAACCCTGGATTGAGTTAGAATTAGTTCTTTCTCTGTCTTATCCATGCCCCAGTCCATGGTTTTTCTCTTGTCCAAATACAATTCTACAGTCCCACAGCCTCTCTTTCTCTTCCTGTTGTCTCTCCACAGAATAGGATCTCTCCCCTCCATGCTTATACCCTCCGTTTTTATCTCTCCCAGTTTATAATCATGCACCTGTGGCCCACCAGGTTGTCCCTCTAGGCCTCTGGATATGTTTCTGTCACTGTGTAGTCTGGATTCCTGGAATTCCAAGACTTCTGTCCTCAATACTGGTGTGTTTGAGAAATGAGGGACTTTCAGGTCCCTCTATTTCTTCACCATGTTGACTTTTCCCTACATTTCCTTTTGCTTTTCTTCTCCACATCATCTAAAATGCTTATTTGTCAACTAATTTGTATAGGAAGATAATATGTAATGCCTCATTGTATCAGTAAAGTTCTTGTCATGGCCTTATTGTCTGAACCTGTTCCTACAGAATTAGATTAATGAAAGATTAGCAGGATTTTGTAAACAACTATTCTTTAAATATAAAAGGACATAACAATAAAAACAAAATTGAAAGCACTCTAAAAGGAGGAACCTCATCAATTACATTTAGTTTGTTTCTTCATTGCTTGTCAATCTCATACTTAATAATTTTCTTAATTAAATAAGAATACCTAATTAAAAATTTTTTTATAGTTTATTTTTGAGGCAGAGAGAGACAGAGCATGAGTGGGGGAGGGGCAGAAAGAGAGGAAGACGCAGAATCCGAAACAGGCTCCAGGCTCTGAGCTGTCAGCACAGAGCCTGATGCGGGGCTCGAGCCCACGAACTGCGAGATCTGACCTGAGCCAAAGTCGGACGCTTAACCAACTGAGCCACCCAGGCGCCCCAAGAATACCTAATTTAAAATTTAAAATTTTGGCTTTCCCACTTACTTACATGTCATAAAAAAGTATGAAGTATTTTCAAGAGAGAGTGTATCTCCTTTTCACCAGGGCTTTCTTTTGGGAGAGAGTATTTGAGTATCAATATCTAGAGATAAGCTGGATTACAGGAGCATATTTGTGGCGATAAAAAAAAGTATAGGAATTGTTTGGGGAATAATAAATGTTCAGAACATTATGTATATAAAGGAAAGTAATGGGAAACTGTGTTGTAGGAAAGGACTTGAATGACAAAGGGAAAGAAAGTTTTCAGCAAGAAATATGTTCTTAATCATTATAAGGATGATTAACTGACAGTGGTGTGCATGAAATGGACTGGTTCCAGATACACATGGAGATTATTAATGTTATTATACATACTTTACATACTACTCCATAAGTCACCCTTCTAAATTATTCAAATTTCAAAAGTTCAATGATATTTTTCTATTAAGTTGTTGAAATACTAGAATTACTTCTACAAGTATAAATAAATGCCATATAGATTCTAGTCATCATGTAGTAACTTGCTCCTCTTTGTATACAATTCCCAGAATGTGTTCAGGATTTGGAATCTTAGAAGTCTATTTTCTAATATACTTTCTTTTTTTTTTTTTTTTAATGTTTTATTTATTTCTAGGAGAGAGAGAGAGACAGCGTGAGCAGGGGAGGGTCAGAGAGAGAGGGAGTCACAGAGTCTGAAACAGGCTCCAGGCTCTGAGCTGGCAGTCAGCACAGAGCCCGACGTGGGGCTCGAACCCACGAACCGCGAGATCATGACCTAAGCGAAAGTCGGACGCTTAACCAACTAAGCCACCCAGGTGCCCCTCTAAAATACTTTCTGTGTTATATGAGTTATGTTAAAGTGGATCTAATCTTAGTCTGTGCATCATCACCTTTAAGAAGCTGCAGTTAACCAGGTCGTGATATATCTTTTTTACACATATATGGATATAAAAATAGCAATACATGTGTAAAATTTCTTTTTTACCAGCATGAGAAATATTATTTCTCTCTGTATTTTATACACACTTTATTTAAACTCCCTACATTTGATTTTCTCCCTTTATTTTGTGCTGCTTTGTATTTTCTGTAGCCAGTTTAATCACATCCTCTGCCTTGCCCATAGGTAGAATACCTGTTAAGGAAATGAATGGGGGGTGCCTGGGTAGCTCAGTTGGTTAAGCGTGTGTCTTGATTTCAGCTCAGGTCATGATCTCTAGGTTCCTGGGATCAAGCCCTGTATTGTGCTCTTAGCTGATGGTGTGGAGCTTGCTAGAGATTCTCTCTCCCTCTCTTTCTCCCTTCTCCTGCTGGTTCTCTCCCTCTCAAAATAAATAAGCCTTTAAAAAAAATTTTTTTTTTTAAAAAGGGAATGAATGATTTATGGTGGAGTAGTATCTGGGAAAATAATTGACATAAAAGAGGCACGAGTACAAGGGTTAACAGCTTGACAACCTGGATTGAAATAGTGTGTCCTTCACTTAGCAGTGCTTTTTAACCACTGATCCGCAGTTTCCATACCTGTAAAACTGGGTTATAATCTTACCTACTACATAGGGTTATTGTGAGGACAAAATGAGATAATACAAGTAAAAGCTCTTAAATTAGATTTTGCTAAGTGGAAAGCATTGAATAGATGCGATCTCTCAATCATTACTTTTTTAACTTGAGTTATATAGGTAATCTGAGAAAACAGTAAAGACAACTTACTAGAATAGTTCTCAAACTTTATTGGGGAAATTTTATTGTACAAATGTTAACAAATTATTAAATTGTTATTACTAGGTCATAGTTGAGAGATTCTGATTTATTAGGATAGGGGTAAAATCCCAAAATTTGCAATTTTAGGAAGCATCACAGGTAAGCCTGTTATGTTTTCAGAAATTTCCTAGAGTTTCAGAAAATGTTAACAATTTCACTATTGTGGTTAAAAAAATTAATGTATTGGATATTACTAGTTGTCGTGTAAACCAAACACGATTTCTTTCTTTAAAATGAAATGTGGCGTTTCTAAATTTTTTTTAATGTTTCTTTATTTTTGAGGGAAAGAGAGAGACAGAGTATGAGTGGGCAAGGGGTAGAGAGAGAGAGACACAGTATTTGAAACAGGCTCCAGGCTCTGTGCTGTTTCTGACATGCGGCTCAAGCTCATGGACCACATGATCATGACCTAAGCTGAAGTTGGATGCTCAACTGATTGAGCCACCCAGGCACCCCAGAAACTTGGCATTTCTATCAAGAGTTATAAAACTACCTTTTGGGGTGCCTAGGTGGCTCAGTCATTTAAGCGTCCAACTTTGGCTCAGGTCATGATCTTGTGGTACCTGCGTTCAAATCTTCCCACTTGCATGTACTCTCTCCCTGTCTCTTTCTCTCAAAAATAAATAAAACATTAAATTTTTTTTTTCAAAACTGGCTTTTGATTTGATTCATTTATTTTTTTATTGTTTTTCCCAAGTATATAATCCAAAAAGTTGCATTAATTTATCTTTTATTTCTAAAATTTTGATATTAAATATGACTATATCTTAATATTGATCACTATGTAAATTATTGTTTATCTCTTCAGTGGATTCCTTACCTAACCATTAAAATTTATAATTATAAATACTATAGTATCATTGGAATAAGTACATAAAAATTAAAAAGCATTAATTATATTTATATGCACACTACACTTGCAGTTATGTAAAAATATAAGTAGGCAAGTAAACAAAGAATGACAAGAATATATTCAAATTTAAAATAGTTGGCCTAGGGTCAATTAAAAAGGAGGAAAACATACATATGAGCCCATTGCAAAATAGTTGTACAAGGGGTGCCTGGGTGGCTCAGTCAGTTGAGTGTCCGACTTCAGCTCAGGTCATGTTCTTCACAGTTCGTGGGTTCGAGCCCTGCGTCGGGCTCTGTGCTGACTGCCAGCTCAGAGCCTGGAGCCTGTTTCAGTCTGTGACTCCCTCTCTCTCTGACCCTCCCGTGTTCACGCTGTCTCTCTCTCTCTCTCTCTCCTGTAAATAAATAAAACATTAAAAAAAACAAAACAAAACTGCTATTTTATCTTAATATTTATAATGTTCCATGTTCATAAAGCCGGTCCTTAGCATCACAATTGCTATTATTATAATCAAGTCTAAATCAGCTCTTTCAACTGAAAGACATACAAGTAATAGCTACTGCTAATAAATCTTTTTAAAATTAGAAAGTGTAAATTATCAAGTAGTGCCACAAATCAAACACTTCTATGGAAGACACATCAAATATGCCTTATTATTCACTGTTAAAGTAAAAATACACAATTCTTAAATATGTACTACAGTGCTTTCTTTTTAGCTTTATGCCAGAAAAATTTGGAATAATTAACGCTCCAAGCTCTCAGGAGGCTGTCAGTTGAAGTGTAATGGAAGAAGTAAAAGAATTTTGAAATTTATAACAGGCAGAACTTAATTAAATTCACAACAAATTCTAATTAGAAGATTGTGGTGTTATAAAACTGAGTTCCGATGAATACTTAGTATATTTTTTACTATTAGTGATGAGCAAATCAGCCTAGTAATGAATCCCTTTTTATATTTTTTTACACCTAACTGCACTTGCTAGGCAAGCTTTTTTCAAAGATATTATGGAATCTCTTAATTATTATTAGTTGGCAAATGAATAGTCAAAATGCTAGTGGACAATATGATGATTTAGTGTTATAACTAGTTTTCATTTATATAGCATATTTCTCTTAGGAGTGAGGTCAGATATTTCATAAAAGCTAGGTATTATCAGAAAATCCCTGTGAACAAAACAAATATATATACCTAAAAGGCAAATTCCTACTTGCTCACAAACCACTAGAAATAATATACTGATCCATTTTTAAAAATAAGAAACCAAAACAAGTTTAATCAATTATATAATATAAAATTATGAAAAATAATTAATGTAATTTATGCTAGCAGAAATCTGAAAGTAATTACCCAGGGGAGAGGAAGTTTACTGAAAAAAGGTCTTGCTGAGAATTTCTGGGGTGATGGGAATATCCTATATCTTGTTTGGATGGCAGTTTCATAAGCACATAAAATTGTCAAAACTTATCAAACATAACACCCAAGGTCTTTGCATTTTATTGTATGTTAACCTCATATGAGCATTTAAGTAAGGGTATACTGTGATTAAATTTGCATTTAAAATCAATTAGCAATGGTGAAGAAGATGGAATATATGGAAAATAAAGGTTGTCTTCTCTGGGCACTAATAGTCAATGGTTTCTCAGAAAGAAAAGTGATAATTACCTTTTTTTTTTGTATAGAACAANNTAGAGAACAAGAGAGTCTTATGGAAATTTTTTTCTTATACACTGTAATTCTGGTGTGATCTCCCACCAAAATTGTAAAAGCAGTGAAAGCCTTTTGAATTTTTTGTTGGGACTTTAATTCATGAAAGCCCACCAGCTAGCTATCACCAACACTGTCATGTACTGTATCACTCCTAGTTAAGTTAATTTAAAAAAAAACAAACAGCTTTATGTAATATTGGGAAGCATATTGATTGCTGCAGCAAAGAAGGATGTACACCAGAGGAACTGGGGTGCTGAGTTAGAAGGACTTTTAATAGGAGTTTATCATAGAGATTAGGCTTATGCCTAAATGTGGTGCCCTTGCACTTCTCCTCAATGCAGAGTCCACTTGGCTCCACCTTGGTTTCTCCTATTCCAGGAACCTGGATATTCTGTCAGGACTTTAAACTGGAGATGATTATAAGTCTTATCTATTTCCCATCTCTCTGGGATCACTGTTCTTCATTGCCCAAGTTTCACTGTTTGAATACCGTAATTTTATATATTTTGCCTGACTTTTTTAGTTGTTTTAGGCAGTACAGAAAATCCAGCCTCTGTTATTCCATCTTAGTCAGAAGTCAAAATTCTGGAATTGTTTTTAAAACAAAATATTGGGGAAGGATAATGTGTGGGCAGACAAAAAAAAAGGGGGGGTATGCCAAGGCTTATTTGGAAGACATGAAGGGCAACAAAGCTTTAAAAGAAGAAAAATAATATTAAAATAGTCATAAGTAGTTTTTTTAAAACTAGTTTCAAGAATAGATTTTGATCTGTGGAAAGAGATGCATTTTAGCTAAATTGTACTCAGTAGTACTGATTAATTTGCACTAAAAATTATTCCAAGGTTTAGAATAAGTGCAGGGCTCAACAGGTATACCCATCCATTAGTAAGCAATTGTGGTTACTTAATAATGAAAGTAAAATATTATNACAGACTCTGAAAGAGGCTCCAGGCTCTGAGCTGGCTGTCAGCACAGAGCCCGACGCGGGGCTCGAACCCACGAACCGCGAGATCATGACCTAAGCGAAAGTCGGACGCTTAACCGACTAAGTCACCCAGGCGGCCCTAGAACTATTTAATAAACTGAACTGTAGTTATTTTGACTTGGGAATGCCATGAAAGATTATTGAGACACTAAGGGCATCCTGAACTGAGAAAGTTTGGGACTTTTTCATGTAGCCAATTTTTGGTTTTTCTATTGCTTCAAGTGTGATTGCGGTCATTTTTGTTGGCATTTTCCTGGAGATCTTGTCTTTGTCAGTCACTGTAGATAATGTTTCTGTTTGTAACTGATGTATAGAGTACTGTGGAAGTACAGAGAATGAGAAGTAGTATTTTCTGAGTGCTTACTATGCTATAAGCATTTAAAAATTTTTTTTAATGTTTTTATTTATTTCTGAGAGAGAGAGCATGAGACAGCGTGAGTAGGGGAGGTCAGAAAGAGAGGGAGACACAGAATCCGAAACAGACCCCCGGTTCTGAGCTAATGGTCAGCACAGAGCCCGACACAGAGCTCAAACCCATGAACCATGAGATCATGACCTGAGCTGAAGTCGGACGTTTTACCGACTGAGCCACCCCGGCCGCCCCTATAGACATTATTTTTTAATCTCATCTAATACTTGCAGCAATCCTGAGTTGAGTGTTATTCCCATTTTATAGATAAGGAAACAAAAGTCAAAGAAATGAATTATTTTGCTGAAGGCTACGCATTTAAATGGGTGAAACTTACATTTAAATCCAGTTCCAGAGCTTGTGGAGTTTTCATTATAGAGGTCAAGTGATTTTCCTATTTATGGGAACCCTGTAATGAATACTACTTGAAGTGATACTGAAGGTATTATTTTCAATTTTGGGAAGTAATTGAATGGAGGATCAAGGGAATAGAGATTTGGGGATTGGAAGTAAACACTAAAGTTAGATTTTTATGTTAATTCTTAGTACCTATTGTACATGCGGGGTTTTTTTTTTTTTTTTTGCATCATTTGATGGATTATTAGATTTGTTAGTATATTTGGTAACCTTATTTCCATAGTAGACAATCAATTAAGATTGTTACAGTGTACACATAGTTATGTTCAGTCATCTACAATTTATAGTCATTAGAAGTCAAGTTATATGGAGTTTTTCACTGTCAATTTTTCATTTTGAGTGTGCTCTTGCCTTTGTGCTTCCAGAACATACAGACATTTCTCAATTCAATAAAAGACCTTTTATTATTTGTTCTTTATTATCTCTTTCTGGAAATTTTATGGTGTTTGGAATTATCTCAACCATTCTCTATATCTCTTTACCTCTGTTTCGAATTTTCTATGTTTGATTCTTTTGCTGCATTCTGTGTCATTTCTTAAGACCTGTCTTCCATCTATAAATTCTCTTTTCAATTATGTCTCATCTCCTTCCATCTTTTTTACCAAATCCTAAAATATTATTATATGTTTAATTCATGGATGTCATAACTGAGTATTTTCAAATCTGCTTAGACAGACTTCTTATATTTAGTACTTTCTGTAGGCGTATTAAGTACGTTAATGTTCTTTATCTTATAATTCTAATATAGTATTTTCAGGTCAGATACTGTAGTTTGATTTTTCTATGTATACTTCCTGTGGTGGTTTTTGTTTGTTTTAGGGACTTTTGAATGCGTGAATTCATTCTTTTGCAAGAAATGTGATTCTTGCATGCATGTGGAGGTAGTACCGCTCTGGAACTACCACATTTTTGAGTGGTATGAATTTAGGCCATAAAACTGCATGAAGTGTTGGTTTGTGGTTATTAATTCTCAGGGGAGTCTTTTTTTTTTTGTTTCTCCCTTTATATCTTTCTATTCTACCTAGTTCCCAGAAAGACAGGTATATATCTCTGTCATCTTCTGCTTTGGGTTATGTTTATATTATGTTTATTTGTTTATTTTTCATAGTTTATGACTTATAGAGTCTTGAATGTGGATTTTAAATAATATGACTTTACATCCAGATTAAACTCTAAATTCTGGGCCCTTAAAAATAAGACTCTTAATGCCAGACTGTAGGCCACACATCAGCAGATGGCACCAAGGTTCAGTAAATACTAGCCTTAGAATTCATAACTATCTGGATTTCGACCTCCTTTTCTCTCATATAGTCTTTTATAAATTCTTTAGTTTTCAGTGAGCCAAGCCATATGTTTAAATAAGTTTTTAAAAACATATTTTACTCAACACTATTAGAGTTAACTATACTTAGAAGGGGAGTTAACTAAATATCTTGATCTGTCATGGTACAAAAAGACAGCTCATTTGATTTTCTGTAATCTTTACTCATGAGAGTCTTCAGAAGTAAGTTACAAACTTTAGAACTCTTTGATATGGATTTGCTTTATTTTATACAGAGGTGGAATTGGAACTCTTTGCTCTGGCCATAAATAGGTAAGTAACTCCTGACTTTCCAGAGAACATTTAAAATCACGAAATTTGTCTGGAAAGGTATACTGACATGGTAGTGGTGTTAGGAAATGAGTTGTTAGCTATTTTATATTCACTCTTGAATTTTATCTCAAAACAATAACATAAAATTCAAGTTAGAAATTGAAGCACTGTCAATTCAAAACTCTTTTCTGTTTTAAACTGTTAAACTAAAACAGATTTTCTTCCTACCTCAAAATAGTTACATAAGAACAGTCTGTTGTCACAGAAGTCATTCTATTATAGTTATTCTATTATAAAGGGTATAGTTTCTATTTGAAATGCTAAGCTACAAATATTTAGCCTTTTGAGCCATCTGCTCTGCTAAATACCCATAAGTATTTTAGACTAAAATCTGAAAAATTGAAATACTTGAAAACCTTTGCATTGTTGACTTTTGATTTTGTACAACATATCTTGCTTTTAGAAGTAGAATGATATAGAAAGCTTACTTGCAAAATATTCCATTATCCTATTAAAAAATAGTTTTAAATCCTCTTATAGGAAGGACCTTCTATAGATGAAATTATTTTATTAAAAATATCTTATTCTTTAACTAAATAAACATAAAAACTCTATTCAATATATTTATTCCAACAAAAATATATTTGACTCCTTATATTTAGAGTTCTGTTAGGTAAATTTATGTTTAAAATCATTACCTTGATTAAATGAGAATCTTCTGTTAGAAATATTGAGGAAGGTTTCCTCCCCACCTCTAATAAAATTTTAATAATTGTCTTTATAACTCCAGGAAATTAATTAATGTCTTCAAGTAGACATTTGTATGAGTTACATGTTTTATTGAATACTTACTTTATATTTCATTTTTCTTAAAGTTTATTTCTTATGAGAGAAAGAGCACACAAAGGAGGGGGCAGAGAGAGGAGAGGAAGAGAGAGAATCCCAAGCAGGGTCTGCACTGTCAGTGCACTGCCTCATGTGGGGGTCAATCGCATGAACTGCGAGATCATGACATGAGCTGCAGTCGAGTCAGATGCTTAACTGACCAAGTCACCCATGTGCTCCTATATTTCCTTTTTGAATAGCATTCTATTAAACTGTTAAACATGTAGAGAAAGCTTAGTGTCCCATGTCCCATGTTTTGTACTCATACAAAAATGCTCACTCACTCACTCCTGTTCCCAGAGGACTGGAAAGAGGGAAGAAAGAAGCATTACAGCTGGACAAAACAAGAGTTGAAGAAAATTGCCTAAGTAACCATGAGCTGATTTTAGAATGAATTTATAATTCAAATTCAAATATCACTTGTACAAAAACTTTGAATATGTGAGTTTTGTTCAGCATAAGCCGTAACCGAGAGTGCTTCTGAGCACCTGACAGGAAGAAATGTAAATTCTCTGGTGAATATTGTTTATCTTTAAATTAAAAGAAATCCCACAAATTATTTCCCAATGAATATGAAAAGCCAGAAGGAAACGAGGTACCATGAATGAGAATTAGCAGAAACATTAGACAGGTTTTACAGTTTGTTTTGGAGGCCATTGCATTGTGGTTTCTATTCCATTTGGACATGATTGAATTTGCCCTTGAGTTTGTATAATACTTATTGTAGAAATTCAGTATATGTGTGTGTGTGTTTTACTTTATAATGTCTCATTCCCTATTCGGATTCATTTCTAGAACCAGTGGTAATAAGAACCAGCAGCCATGGCCCAAGATTGAAGAAATATATGATAGAGTTCAAGCCATGCTGTTCCACTAAAATATGGATAGTTTTCCTGCTCCTTTTGGAGTTGATTTTGTTTCCATGTATTTTCTAAGCTTGATTTTCTGGCCTTTGTTTATTTCTCTAAGTTTCTATTTCTTTAGTTTATCTCTATTTTTGCTTAATAAAGCTGGAGTCAGTTTTTGTTTATGAGCCATTACTCTTACTGATAGACATACCCCTGCCTTCACAGCGGAGGGACTCCATACATTGCTTCAATTGTTTGCTTCTGTGAACACACACCAGAAGAACTTCTCTCTCTCTCTCTCTCTCTGTGGTCTTGAACAAGTCCTTCGTATGCAGAGAAGGTTTTTGTTGGTTTTTAAACTACTCCAGTTTATATTTTTGGCTGAATTTTAGTCTCTGTTTTCCCTTCAAAGTCCTATTGAGGCCACTATCAATTTAAACACTGACAGTGCTCTATTGTCTATTGAAATGCTTAGAACGACAAAATTCATTGCTTTTCAAGGTAACATATTCCATTTCTTTTTCTTTTTTGAAGAACATTACTCTATTAAGTAACCTCTCTTCTCTTGAGCCCAAATTTGTCTTGTTGCTCGTTCTAATTCCCTTCCCTAGAGCATCCAGGAGAGCTTACTTACCCTTCTATATAAAAACTCTTCTAATTAAAAATAGTTAATAATGTCTTGACTACTCTTTTTTTTTTTGCATTTTTCTTGTATTACCTTGTCTTGTCAAAAGTGAAAAATTTTAGAATTTAATGTTTGCCAATTCAATAAATAAATCATTAATAGTAAAGAATAAACTATAGCCATATTTTACCATAAATGAAACAGTTACATTTTATTCTTACCCTTAGGATTCATATTGTTATTTACACTACTGTTTTTCCTCCTCTCTTCTTAAAGGTTCTAAGTTTTCTCCTTGTTCATCTTTCAGCCATCTCAATAAAAACATGACTTACAGTTTTAATTAGAACAATGATATGTAACAGGTTGATGATATTGGATCCATTATATATATTCTGTATGTGTACAATTTGTAAGTTGATTATAAATTGCATTGAGTAAAGTAAGAATCTAATGAAGGCCTACTATGCGTATATGAAGTCAACCAGTTAACTATTAAAAACTTTACAAGTTTTTTGAAATTTTCTAATATAAGAAAGTATGGACTAATGCCAGACATATAGTCAGTTGTTATATGTTGATTTAATTGACCAAAATTTCAAAATACTAAAAGATTAGGAATTATAGTTGACAAAACATTATAAGATGCTATAATAGACAAATTCACAAAATCTCAGGCTCTCTAGATTAGGCTGTGTAGATTGGTTCCATCTAGAAAAGCAGTCCATATTTGAGCAGTGTTTTACTTGCAATTTCTGGTTGAATATTTAATCTAACAATGAATACTTTTTTTTCAAAAGACTTCCTTAGGAGGGATTTTGATACCAAGTCATATTTAATATTTGTATAAAATCTTGTTAGGTGTAGGAGCTTCATCTCTTGGTAGATGTCCAATAAGCCTTAGGTCAAATTTATTCTATTTTACTTGTAGTTAGAAGACCAAAAAGAAAAAAGAAAAGTGAAGATACCAAGTTTTCAAATGGGTATGATTCTGTATCTCAATAGAGTTTGTAATACTTCATTAAGTTTTTTAGTTATGAGTTCATTTTTTTCACCTTTTTGTTATTACAGTTACTATGCCTCAACTCTTTATTTTTTTCAACTTTATTTTGAAACTTTCAGACTTTCAGAATAGTTGAGAAAATAGTATGATGAACATCTGTACATTCCACACCTAGGTTCATGTTTGTTACTATTTTGTAAAATTTACTTTATCTACATATATCTAGGCCTTACTTTTTTTTGTCTGCTATTTGAAAATATTTATAGACATCATGACACTTCTTTCCTGAATACATAAGCACCTGTCCCATAAAAATAAGGGCATTTTTTTACAACACCCTTATCATATGCTGGAAATGAAAACATTGATATAATAATATCACCTCTTATACAGTACAGCTACACCAATTTGCATTCCCAACAACAGTTAACAAAGTTTCCCTTTTCTCACATCTTCACCAAAAGTTTTTCTTGTTATTTTGATACTAGCCATTTCAACAGATTTTAGGTGATATCTCATTGTAGTTTTGATTTGCATAATATATATGAAATGTCTGCTTAGATCCAATGCCCAATTTTTAATTGGATTGTTTGGTTTTTCCTTTTGAGTTTTTTGATACATTCTAGGTATTAAGTCCTTATCACATATATGATTTGCAAATCATATATATAGGTCTTTTACCTGTTTGATTAAAATGATTTGCAGGTATTTTATTCTTCCTGTACAATTGTAAACGGGATATTTTTCTTAATTTATCTTTCTGATGGTTTACTTTTAGTGTATAGATAATGCAAGATATTTTCTCTGTATTAATTTTGAATCCTGCTACCTACTGAATTCATTTATTTGTTCTGTTAGTTTAGGGTTTTCTATGTATAATGTCATCTATAAGTATTGACAGTTTTACCTCTTCCTTGACAGTTTGGATGCCTTTTATTTCTTTTTTTGCCTAAATGCTATGGCTAGGATTTCCTATTCCATGTTGAATGAAAGAGGCAAGAGTGGGCATCCTTGTCTTGTTATTGATCTTAAAGGAAAAGCTTTCAGCTTTTTAACATTAAGTATGGTGGTAGCTATCTGTTTCTCATATAAGACCTTTATTATATTGAGGTACTTTCACTTTATACCCACATTATTGAGTGTTTTTGTCATGAATGGATGTTAAATCCTCTCAAATGGTTTTATTGTATTTACTAAAATGATCATATGGTTTTTGCCTTTCATTTTATTAATTTGATTTGTGGGTATCAAACCATCTTTACATTCCTGAATAAACCCCACTTGATCATAGTGTATGATCCTTTTAATGTATTTTGATTTTAATTTGCTAATGTGTTGAGGATTTTTGCATTTCTGTTCACAGATAGTGGCTTGTAATTTTCTTTCTTTTTTTTTTTCTTCTGGATTTCCTTCTTTCCTTCTTTCTTTCTTTCTTTCTTTCTTTCTTTCTTTCTTTCTTTCTTTCTTTCTTTCCTTCTTTCTGTCTGTCTCTCTGTCTCTCTATCTCTCTGGTTCTGGTAGTAGGGTAATGCAGGCCTTGTAAAATGAGTTTGGAAACATTCTATCCTCTTCAATTTTTTGGAACAGTTTGAGAAGGGTAGGTATTAAATCTTCTTGGAATGTTTGGTGGAATTCAGCAGTGAAGCCACCTTTTCCTGGATTTTTTTTTTTTTTTTTTAAGTTTTGGATTACTGATTCAATCTTCTTACTAGTAATCTGTCTATTCAGATGCTCTGTTTCTGCATGATTCCATCTTGGAAGAATGTATATTGCTAGGGATTTATCCATTTCTTTTTCTTTTTGATTGTCCAGTGCATTGACAATTAATTATTGATAATAGTCTCTTATGATCCTTTATATTTTTTGTGGTATCAGTACTACTATTCCTCATTCATTTCTGATATTATTTATNCTTCTAAACCCCCCCCCCCCCATTATTTTCTTACTTCTACTACCTTTGGGAATTGTTTATTTTTTCTAGTTCCATTAGATGTAAATTTGAGTTGTTTCTTAGAGATTTTGTTTTTCAGGTAGGCCTGCATTGCTATTAACATCCTTCGTAGAACTACTTTTGCTGCAGCATCCTAGATTTTGGAGCGTTGTATTTTCATTTTCATTTGGTTCAAGGAATTTTTTTATTATCCCTTTGATTACTTCATTAACCCATTGGTTTTTCTGTAGCATGTTTAATCTGCATGTGTTTGTGGCTTTTCCATGTTCCTATTGTAATTGATTTCTAGTGTCATGCGACTGTGACTGGAAAGATGCTTGGTATGATTTTGGTCTTAAATTTATTGAAAACTTGTTTTATTGGCTAACATGTGTTCCTTTTAAGGAATGTTTCATGTGCACTTGAGAAGAATGTGTATTTTGCTGCTTTTGGGTGGAATGTTCTTTATATATCTATTAAGACCTGGTCTCATGGGTCTTTTCAGGCCAGTGTTTCCTTATTAATTTTCTCTCTGGATGTAATATGCCACTTGTACCAATGGGTATCAATGATACAAGTGGCATATTAAAGTCTCCTACTACTATTATATTATTGTATTACTATCAATTGTTCTTATTAGGTCTGTTAGTATTTGCTTTATATATTTAGGTTTTCCTATTTTGGGTTCATAAGTGTTTATAAATGTTATATCCCCTTATTAGATTCACTCCTTTATCATTATGCGTTGCCCTTCTTTGTCTTTTGTTACAATCTTTGTTTTAAAGCTTGTTTGATATGAATATAGCCACATTAGCTTTTTTGTAGTTTCCATTTGCATGGAATGTCTTTTCTCATCCCTTCACTTTTAGTCTCTGTGTATCCTTTGATTTGAAGTAACTTTCTTATAGACAACCTATAGATAAGTTTTGTCTTTTTATCCATGCAGCCAGTTTTTTTTATTGGTGCATTTAGTCTATTTAAATTTAAAGTAATTATTGATAGGGATATACTTATTGTCATTTTGTTCATTGCTTTTGTTTGTTTTCATAGGTTTCTTTCTTCTCTTTTCCTCCTTCCTTGTGGTTTGATGGCTTTCATTAGCATCAAGTTTAGATTCCTTTCTCATCCTTTCTGTATCTACTCTAGGTTTTTGTTTTCTGGTAACCATGAGGTTAATACACAATAGTGTGTGTGTGTGTGTGCATGCGTGCGTGCATGTGTGTGTGTGCGTGTGTGTGTGTGTAACTATGTTTGAACACATTAATAAAGCTCTACATTAAAAAATGTTTATTTTTGAGATAGTGCAAATGAGTGAGGGGTAGAGAGAGAGGGACAGAAGATTTAAAGCAGGCTCTGGGCTGAAAGCAATGAGTCCGATATGGGCTTGAACTTACAAACCATGAGAGCATGAACTGATCCAAGTCAAATGCTCAACCAACTGTGCCCTCAAAACTACATTTTTAGTCTCCTGTTTTTATTTTTGATGTCATATGATTTTGTGTATCCCTTCACCTAATTATTTTAGTTATAATTAATTTTTCTATTTCTTGGTTTACCTCTCTCCCTATTTTTCCCTTTGCTCATTTGTTTCGTTTCTTAAATTTCACATATGAGTGGCATCATATGGTATTTGTCTTTCTCTAACTTATTTTGGTTAGCATAATACTCTCTAGCTCCATCCACATTATTTCAAATGGCAAGATTTTATTCTTTTTGATGGCTGAGTAATATTTCATTGTATATATATGCTGCATCTTTGTCCATTCATCAGTCACTTGGGCTATTTCCATAATTTGGCTATTATATGTAATGCTGCTATAAACATCAGGCTACATGTATCCCTTTGAATAAATATTTTTGTAGCCTTTGGATAAATGCCTAGTAATGCAATTGCTAGATCATAGGGTAGTTCTATTTTTAACGTTACAAAGAACCTCCATACTGTTACTGCAATGGCTACACCAGTTTGCATTTCCACCAACAATGCAAGAGAGTTCCCTTTCTCCATATCTTCGCCAATACCTATTGTTTCTTGTGTTATGCCTTTAGCCATTCTGACAGGTATGAGGTGATATCTCACTGTAGTTTTGATTTGCATTTCCCTGATGATGAGTAATGTTGAGTGTCTTTTCATGTGACTGTTGGCCATTGGTATATCTTCTTTGGAATAATGTCTATTCATGTCTTCTGTCCATATTTTAATTGGATTACTTGTTTTTTGGATGTTCAGTTTTATAAGTCCTTTGTATATTTTGGATAATAACCCTTTATCTGATTTGCCAGTTGCAAATATCTTTTCCCAGTCTGTAGGTGGCCTTTTAGTTTTGTTGATTGTTTCCTCCACTGTGCAGAAGCTTTTATGTCCCAATACTTTATTTTTGTTTTTGTTTCCCTTGCCTTAGGAGATAGATATACAAAGAAGTTGCTACAGCCAACCTCATAGAGGTTGTTGCCTGCGTTCTTTTCTAGGATTTTTATGGTTTCAGGTCTCAGATTTAGGTCTTTAATCCATTTTGAATTTATATTTGTGCATGGTGTAAGAAAGTGGCCCAGTTTCATTCTTTGTTCATTCATGTTGCTGTGCAGTTTAGCCAACACCATTCCTTTGTTGAGGCTGTCTTTTTCTCATTGGATATTCCTTCCTGCTTGTTGAAGATTAATTGATCATATAGATATGGATTCATTTCTAGGATTTCTATTCTGTTTCAATGATATGTGTGTCTATATTTGTGCAAATACCATACCAGTCCCTAAGAAGCCACATTAATCATGTTTTTTACTAAATCAGTGTTTTAGATGTAGAATTGATAAAGCAAATATTGAACTTGAAATAAACTATCATTAGCTACAGATTTAAAGATTATTTTAGACTTGTCAAATATAATGTATTACTGATGACTTTTTGAATTCTAATTTGCTAAAATTTAACTAAAATGATGAGTTTGGAAATTGGTGACTTTGGCTAAGAATGTTCATCATGGCCTGCAATAGTTACCACCGTTTCCAAGAGCCATTTTCCTTATTATCACTTCTATACTCTACTTTATTGTATCTACTACTCAGAATGTAGTCCCCCACATTTCTGACTTAAGGAATTGCTTAATATCAGGACACTTCTATTTCATATAACAAGATATGGATATTCTAACTACCATTTTGTAAAGGAAAATTTGTGAGAAATTTAGACAATATGATGAGTTATTGAGAGAGCTAACCTCTTTCATTCTTGCAATAAGTATATGTAAAGCTCCTCCTGTTCACAGACATATTTGTAGGCTTTGGGGTAGGAAAAAATTGTTCCTAATCTTAAAAACTTTAGGTGGAAAGGTATAAAGCCATAATAATAAAATGGGTCAAATAATAAATGCCAAAATATAAACAATACAAAATATAATACATCCACATTTAATTGACTTCCCCTTACCCAATTCACTAGCTTAACCTATCTTTTCAATTGTTTATGTAAAACAGACTGACAGATGTTCAAAACACAGTAGACCCTTGAACAACATGGGAGTTAGGAGCACTGACACATTCGATTGAAAATTTGCGTGTAACTTTTGACTCACCTAAATTTACTAATAGCCTACTGTTAACCAGAAGCCTTAATGATAACTTAGTTGATTAATATGTATTTTGTATGCTATATGTAGTAATGCTATATTATAAGGAAGAAAGCCAGAGCTGCTAGGCGGGACCCTTGTCATCACCAGCCAGGATCATATGCACATCTTGGGAAGTCTGGGACTGTGTTCATTCCATGCATGAGTTGTCAGCCAAGATTATTAAGGAACATACTTAACCTGAACAAGCACCGGGACTTCATGTGTATCATCACCAGTGTAGCCTCATAATGAGTCAAACCACAGATGTAATTATACTCAGCTGGTTGACCTGCACACCCTATATTCTAAGCGATGTTCATAGATCCTGGTCTTCCCTTGCAAGTAGTTCAGGAGGCAAAAACCAGGGAGTAATGCAGAGACCATGAATTTGCTACTGGGTATAACATCAAACTTGGTATGTACAACACGTGTGTGAATGGAGACAATGGCGACCCACTATGGAAGTGTATGAATGTCCAGCCCAAGGGTATAGGAATCCTAGAAAATACCACCAAGTGGAACTTCACTAAGTTCTCTTCATTCACAAGAACAGCTGTGTTGAAGTAGTATGGTCTCATGGAAGAGCCCCTGGTAATTGAGAAGGACTTGCCCTCATACCTCTAGCTCCACAAGTGTGCATCCCCCATCAAATCCCACCAACACTACTTATCTGTCATCCATGAGGATTTGCCTGAAAACTAGCCTGCACTTCCTGCCAGAGGAAGGTCCCTTACCTTGCCAGGTGGCTTGGTGCTCTCCTAACCCCTGGCTCTCTTGTGGGAATAAAACATACAAATAGAGGAAAAAATTATGAAGAGAAAATATATTTACAGTACTATAAATAAAAAATCCTTATTTATGTGGACCCTCGTCGTTTGAACCCATGTTGTTCAAGGATCAACTGTATACTAAACATTTGCCATTGGAGTGCAAGGCTACTCTCTAGAATAATTCCCAGCAGTTGACATTTATACTTCTAAGAATCAGTTGTATTTGTCCCAAACCATTTTATACCAATAGATCTTTTTATTGTAATTGCTGAGTTAAATGTTAAAATTTTTTTAAGTAAGTGAAAAATTCATTTCTACTTCTGTAAACTTGGGAAGATTATAAAGTTGAGTTATTAAATATTGTTTTTAAATTAGATGTGACTAGATTATTTCTGAGATAAAATCAGAAGTCTAATGATTGTTTCATAAGAATTTATAGACAATTATTTAGTGGCATGGATAGTGAAAGAAACATGATGCTACCTCCAAACAGAAGACCCATACTCAGAACAAAGCCTTAGTTCCATATCAAAATATTGGTGAATAGATATTCATTTATATGTTTTAAGATAAAATAAACCATGAAATTTATTGTTTTTATGATTCCTTACCTTATCTAATTTTATTGATTAAACAGTCAGCACACCCATGTTGAAATAGATAGCTTTCATAGTCAATGAAACAAATAATGAATTCAGTAATTCCTATTGACTTTTGCTTCATTGCTGTATGAAAGATCATCAGAAAAGATTTTGAGTATTAAACAAGTGTGAGACTTTTCTTTACCAGTCCTATTATTTTTCTTTTCTTCTTCTTAGCTTATGTCTCCTTAGTTCATATGCCTTTCTATTCACTGAATGCTAGCATCTTTTTGTAGCCAGTTTGGCAATTACGTTCTATAATAATAGTAATCATTAGCATATACATATAACAATAACAACTACTTCGTTAATTTTGTCATAGACAGCTTATGGCAGGTTAAAAAATATGCCCAGTATTATTTCTTAAATTTGGTATCTGTTCTACATTTTATCTAGCAAAAGTGTCATGTAGTAGAATACTGGAATAAAAGCCAAGAGATACGATATCTGTGCCTTGATGCCGTGTTACCTGGGATGATTTCGGACAAGGCACTTACTTATGTTTTTTATTTTAAAATGGAGAATTAAACTAAATTACTTCAAAAATCTTTTTTCTTCATAAAGCCTAAATAAAATAACCTAAACAAATCCAATATACTTTTTATAGATTATGTGATTTTTCAGAAGGGATTTCTTGGCTGGGGTTCTGTTTTTTGACAGTATTGTGATACTAAAATCAGACATAATAGCTCTGTTTTCTGAATCTGCAAATATACAAAGGACTAGCACAAAAGTAATGGCCATAGTTTTATCAGTCCAGAAAGAAGGGAATGTATTAATTTGGGAGGAGTGGAGAAGATGGTTTCAGTCCTTTTTCTTTCTTTTTGTTCCTTTTTCTTTCCTTTTCTTTTCTTTTCTCTTTTCTTCTTTTTTCTCTTCTCTTCCCTTTCCTTCCCTTCCCTTCCCTTCTCTTCTCTTTCCTTTTTTTTTTTTAAACAGAGGTAACAAAAGGGCACTTGGGTAGCCTAGTCCGTTAAGCATCCAACATCCACTCAGGTCATGGTCCTGTGATTCTTGAGTTTGATCCTGCCTTGGGCTCTGTGCTGATTGGAGCCTGGAGCCTGCTTCAGATTCTGTGTCTCCCTCTCTTTCTGCCCCTTCCCTGCACATGCTCTCTCTCTCAAAAATATATAAACATTAAAAAAAAATTAACAGAGGTAGCACATTGACTTTTAATAAGGTCAACGTATACTTTTATTTTCATAGCAAGAACAAAATAAATTAAAGCTTAACATGTCTCAGTAAAATTCTAAATGTCATTGGTCTTCTTACATTTTATCTATGTGGAAAAGCTGAATTAAATCTAATTTAATGAATTTGAGATGGATTGAACATGTTCTAAGACTTCATCATTTTGATCCTTCTGTATTACTTCCCCATGTTACTATTATTACTCCATGCAACATAGCTTTTGGCTAGATCCCAGCAAGCCAGGCAAGCTGAAACAGTTGTCCTAAAAATAAAATTTTTGTACTTGTGGGATATCATTTGGCTGATTTTCTAATTTGGTTGAATTTGAATCAGAATTAATTATGTGTTACTTTAGTATCAATGTCAGATAAATAGCAGAACAGTAAATGATATTGAAAATTTTGTGGCACTCAAATTTTGGTCATGAACTTCTGAAGGCTTCTAAGAGAAGCATTGTTTTATAGTAGATTTGTCTTATAACACTTATCCTTGCTTTTTTTTTTTTTTTTTCATACTAGAAATGCACTCTGGTTACAGGAGAGATTAGGGCACCTTCTGCCTTTTGCAAACATGTGGGTATAAGTTTATGAATCACAATTTGAGAACTAGAGGTCTATGGCAGTGTTTTTGCAAGTATGGTCTTGTACCGTCTACATCAGGATCACTTAGTAAGCTTATTTAAAATGGTTATTTCTGACCTTCATCTAAAGCCTATTGAATGAGAATAGGAATGAAATTCAGGAACTGTATTTTAACGATCTCTCATGTGGCTCATATGCTTACTTAATAGAATAAATTACCTTAAGAATATTTTGTATCTTGAAATATTTATTACCTAATGATAATAGTATATGCATATACAATTGACTCTTGAGCAACAGGTGTTTAAATTGTGTGGGTTTATTTTTTTTATTAAATTAGTTTAAATTTGACTTGATTTAATATGATTTTTAAAGTTAATTTATTTTGAGAGAGAGAGACAGAAAGACAGACAGATAGACAGACAGTATGAGTTGGGGAGAAGAGCAAAGGGGAGGGGAGAGAGAGAATCCTAAACAGGTTTCATGCTCAGTATGGAGCCCAACATGAGTCTTGATCCCATGACTCTAGGACCATGATCTGAATTGAAATCAAGAGTCAGACACTCAACCAACTGAACCACCCAGGTGTCCCTGTACAGGTTCACTTATATTTAGCTTTTTTTCAGTTAATATTTGGAAATATTTTGGACACTTGTTACAATTTGGAAAAACTTACCATGTAACTTAGAAATATTGAAAAAATTTTAGAAAAAGTTAGGTGTGGGACACCTGGATGGCTCAGTCCATTGAGCATCCAACTTCAGCTCAGGTCATGATCTCACAGTCGTGAGTTTGAGCCCCGTGTCAGGCTCTGTGTTAGCAGCTCAGAGCCTGGAGCCTGCTTCTGATTCTGTGTCTCCCACTCTTTCTTCCCCTCCTCCACTCATGCTTGGTCTCTCTAACTATCAAAAAAATGAATAAATATTAAACAAAAAGAAAAAGGTGTTTTGCAAGTATGTAAAATATATAGACAATAGTTTCTTTTATCATATACTACCATAAGTATACACAAATCTATTAATTTTTCATTAAAAGTTATCAATACTTATATGCACACTGCACATGGCAATATTTGCAGTTGAGAGAAATATAGTCAAACATAAAGTTGCAGTATTAAATTATAACTATACATAACTACTACATACTGTACTACTGTAATGATTTCATCACCACCTCAATGCTATGGCAGTGACCTCAAGTAGTAGTGTGGGTTTCCGCTTAAAGCATCATGTAATGCTAATCATCTAGAGAGCTGTTCATCTCTCCAATAAATTGCTTATCATACTAAAAAGTGGTCTCTCGCAGTTCTCACATATTTTTATTTTTTATTCATTTATTTTTAGAGAGAGGGAGAGAAAGAGTGTTAGCAGAGAGAGAGAGAGAAATCCCAAACAGGCTTCCATGCTCAGCATCAAGATAACAAGATAACAGGAGAAGCAGTTTCTTCCAACCAAGAGGCATCAGACAAGTTCCCAGATGCCATTTATTTATTTATTTATTTATTTATTTTTAATAGTTTATTGTCAAATTAGTTTCCACATAACACTCAGTGCTCATCCCCACAAGTGTCCTCCTCCATGCCCATC
>NW_027530512.1:3237602-3237852 GCF_008692635.1 Crocuta crocuta | reverse complement strand
CCCCACCATTTCCGCCCTTCTTCTCCCCCTTGTTCCTCTGTCAAGTTCCTCCTAATCCTCCTATACGTGCAAACATATGATATTTGTCCTTCTCTGAATGACTTATTTCGCTCAGCATAACACCCTCAAGGTCCATTCATGTTGCTACACATGGCCAGATTTCATTGTTTCTCATTGCCATGTAGTATTCCATGGTATAGATAAACCACATCTTCTTGATCCATTCATCTGTTGATGGACACTTAGGCTC
>NW_027530512.1:3226063-3234939 GCF_008692635.1 Crocuta crocuta | reverse complement strand
TTCTATTGTTAGTTTCCTGAGGAACCTCCACACTGTTTTCCAGATGGGCTGCACCAGTTTGCATTCCCACCAACAGTGTAGGAGGGTGCCCGATTCTCCACATCCTCGCCAGCATCTAGAGTTCTCTGATTTGCTCATTTTAGCCACTCTGACTGGTGTGAGGTGGTATCTCAGTGTGGTTTTGATTTGTATTTCCCTGATGAGGAGGGATGCTGAACGTCGTTTCATGTGTCTGTTGGCCATCTGGATGTCCTCTTTGGAGAAGTGTCTGTTCATATCTTCTGCCCATTTCTTCACTGGGTTGTTTGTGTTTCGGGCGTGTAGTTTGATGAGTTCCTTATATATTCTGGATATTAACCCTTTATCTGATATGTCATTTGCAACTATCTTTTCCCATTCCGTTGGTTGCCTATTAATTTTCTGGGTTGTTTCCTTTGCTGTGCAGAAGCTTTTAATCTTGATGAGGAGAAAGGGTATCTGCCTTAAAAGGCTTTTAATGAAGACAAAAGTGTTTTTCTGAAAAAAAATTTACAAAGGACATTTGGTATTAAGGTAGAGAAGTGAGCAACAGGTTTTAAGACAGGAAGAGACAGGCTAATTCTACTGTTATGTGCAAATGTAGTTCCACTTATGATCAGGAGTGCCTTTATCTATAAAGCTGCTAACCCCCAAGCCTTGAGCGAAAAGATAAACACCAGTTGCCAGTCTTTTGGTTGTTATCCAGGAAGGCCTGGATAAAGTACTTTTGATATTGGACAATGCCCCTGGTGACCCAGAACCCCTTGAAATCAGCTACAGAAGTTGTTGAAATGGTCTCTTTCTCCCCAAAGGTGACATCTGTAATTTAGCCTGTATATCAGGGGGTCATAATGACCTTTAAAGCTTATTACACAGTACTCTATGTAAAGAATTGTCAGCATCATGGAAGAGAACCCTGATAGAACATCATGAAAATCTGGAAAAATTATATCATTGAAGATGCCATCGTTAGTACAGAAAAAGCTGTGGAAACCATCAAGCCTGAAACCATAAATTCCTCCTGAAGAAAACAATCCAGATGTTGTGCATAACTTCACAGGATTTATGATAGAGCTAATCAAGGAAATAATGAAAGAGAATGTGGATATTGGGGGAAAAGCAGGATGTGAAGGGTTTCAAGATGTAGATCTTAGAGAAACCCACCAGCTAATAGACACCGAACCAGAGAAATTAACAGAAGAATGACTTGATGGAAATAAGTGCTTCCAAAACAGTGTCAGTTCATGAGGAACAAGATATAGAAGTGTAAGAAAATAAAATGGCATTAGACAATCAAGATATAGAAGTGTAAGAAAATAAAATGGCATTAGATAATCTGTCAGAAGGGTTCAGATTATTCAAGACTGCCTGTGACTTCTTTAATGACACAGACTTTGATGTGAGCACTGAAACTAAAGCAAATGTGGATAAACGGTCAGTACTGTATAGAAACATTTTTAGATAAATGAAAAAGCAGAAATGTTAGGCAGAAATTACAATGTATTTGTATAAAGTTACACTGAGTGTATCTGCCTCTCCCACCTCTACTTTTTCCACCTCTGTCATCCCTGAGAGAGCATGGCCAAACTCTCATCTTCCTCCCTCTTCTCAGCCTACTCAATGTGAAGACAAGGGTGAAGATGTTTATAATGATCCACTGTCACTTAATGAATAGTAAATAAGCATCATGGTGTACAGTCAATAAATTTGTCTGTTGTGTATTCAAGTGTCTTCATACAAAAGTCTAATAACTGTATGGCAAGAATTGTATGAGATGCTTTTGTGTGTCATCATCATCACCTAAGTATTCATCATGTAGAAAATTATGTGCAAGTCTTACATGGAAGTGGATGGCTTATCCTTATATAGGCATAAAGTGAGTGATTCTTAATACTGTATAAAATTATAATGTGTTAGTTCTCTTACTGTTTTATAAGTTTGCTTTCAAAGAATCACATTACCGTTTAGTATGCCTATCTCATGTAATTGGAGAAACTGTTTATCAGCCTATCATCATAGGTAAGTGTTTGTTTTTTTTTAAATAGTAACGTTTCCAATATCATGAATATGACTAATGCTGTATGCCATGAAAGTTTTATTACAGTTCATTCATTAATGTATAGACTAGGCTACTGTAAGCAGTCATATTGATTACACTAGACTACCACAAAGCAATCATATTGCTGCTTCTTCATTTTCAATGGATAAATCCTTATACCTGTATATACATATGAATTTCTTTTTCACATTATCTTTTCATTTTATATAAAGTTTATTTATTTATTTTGAAAGAGAGAGTGAGAGAGAACTCATATACAGGCAAGGGAGAGGTAGAGAGAAAAGGGGAGAGAGAGAATCCCAAACAGGCTCCATGCTGTCAGCCACATTGAAGGGCTCGAATTCATGAACTGCACGATCATGACTTGAACTAAAATCAAGAGTCAGCGCTTAACTGATTGAGTCACCCAGGCACTCCTTGTCTTTTTTTTTTGATGTTTAGTGTGAGTAATAAAACATCTACAGTGTTTTGTATCATATCATATTGCTGTAGGTAGTGATCTGATTCATCTTGCAAACAGATGCAAACTTGTGATATTGATAAATACAGTTACAGTACTGTAAATGTATTTTCCTTATGATTTTTGCAATAACATTTTCTTTTATCTAGATTACTTAATTGCAAGAACACAGTATAATACATATAACATACAAAATATGTGTTAATTGACTATGTTATCAGTAAGACTTCTGGTCAACAGTAGGCTATTAATAGTTAAGTTTGTGGGGAGTTAGAAGTTGTACATGGATTTTTGACTGTGTTGGGGAGGGCAGGATAGCACCCCTAACTCCTGCATTCTTCAAGGGTCAGCTATAATTTATACGTAAATGCACACAAAAAACTAGAAGTGCATGCTGACAATTTTTACTGATGGGATGCTCAGTCAAAAAACCTTTGGAGAACATTGATCTAGATTGACACTGTTCAGTATGATAGCTACTAGCCACATGTTGCTGTTGAACAGTTGGAAAGTGGCTAGTCTAGGATATAAGTGTAAAGTAGCCATCAGATTTTAATGACTTATATGGATATAAAATATCTCCTTAATTATTTAATTACTTGTTGAAATGATATATTTTGTTATATGGGATTAAGTAAAATATATTTAATTTTATCCATTTCTTTTTACTTCTTTTTTTCCAATGTGGTTACTAGAAAGTTTAAAATTATGGGGCACCTGGGTGACTCAGTTGGTTAAACAGCTGACTTCGGCTCAGGTTCGTGGGTTCGAGCCCCACGTCAGGCTCTGTGCTGACAACTCCTAGCCTGGAGCCTGTTTTGGATTCTGTCTCCCCCTCTCTCTCTGTCCCTCCACCACTCACAGTTTATCTCCATCTCTTTCTCAAAAAATGAGTAAACAAAAAAATTTTTTTTTAAGTTTAATTACAGTGTGGCTAGTACAGATTTCTATTGGACTGCACTGGTCTACGGCTTACAAACATTGACTTGGGAATTAGAGGCTCTCAATTTCTTCACGGTTCTTATTCTTTATTCCTTTATTCTTTTTTTTTAATTTTTTAAATTTTTGTATTTTTTACAAATAGTATATTGTCAAGTTGGTTTCCATATAACACCCAGTGCTCATCCCCACAAGTGCCCTCCTCCATGTACATCTTCCTCCCCTCCCCCGCCCCACACCCATCAGTTCTCAGTTTGTTCTCAGTATTCAAGAGTCTTTCATGGTTTGCCTCTCTCCCTCTCCCCCACTATTTCCCCACTTCTTCTCCCCCTTGGTCCTCCGTTAAGTTCCTCCTAATCCTCCTATACATGCAATCATATGGTATTTCTCTGCCTGACTTATTTTGCTCAGCATAATGCCCTCAAGGTCCATCCATGTTGCTTTATTCCTTTATTCTTATGAAGAATGAAGATGACAGGTATTTTATTTATAGTTAGTATATAGCTAAAGTCTAAACTGACAATTTTTAGGTCATTGGGTGAGATTAAGAGATTAACATATTAATGAGATTAATGGGAAGATCAGTGTTAATTTTAGGAGCTTGCTAAGAAATTCTTAAGAGCTACTGAACCTACATCTCTATCATTTCTCATTCTGTGAGCATAACTGCAGAATCATTACAAACCAATTGGACCTTAGAGTTTTACCAAATATTTGTGATATTGTCAAATTAAAGTCTTAGAGGATTACTTAACACTTGAATAATTCTAACTGTGATANTAAGACTTCTGGTCAACAGTAGGCTATTAATAGTTAAGTTTGTGGGGAGTTAGAAGTTGTACATGGATTTTTGACTGTGTTGGGGAGGGCAGGATAGCACCCCTAACTCCTGCATTCTTCAAGGGTCAGCTATAATTTATACGTAAATGCACACAAAAAACTAGAAGTGCATGCTGACAATTTTTACTGATGGGATGCTCAGTCAAAAAACCTTTGGAGAACATTGATCTAGATTGACACTGTTCAGTATGATAGCTACTAGCCACATGTTGCTGTTGAACAGTTGGAAAGTGGCTAGTCTAGGATATAAGTGTAAAGTAGCCATCAGATTTTAATGACTTATATGGATATAAAATATCTCCTTAATTATTTAATTACTTGTTGAAATGATATATTTTGTTATATGGGATTAAGTAAAATATATTTAATTTTATCCATTTCTTTTTACTTCTTTTTTTCCAATGTGGTTACTAGAAAGTTTAAAATTATGGGGCACCTGGGTGACTCAGTTGGTTAAACAGCTGACTTCGGCTCAGGTTCGTGGGTTCGAGCCCCACGTCAGGCTCTGTGCTGACAACTCCTAGCCTGGAGCCTGTTTTGGATTCTGTCTCCCCCTCTCTCTCTGTCCCTCCACCACTCACAGTTTATCTCCATCTCTTTCTCAAAAAATGAGTAAACAAAAAAATTTTTTTTTAAGTTTAATTACAGTGTGGCTAGTACAGATTTCTATTGGACTGCACTGGTCTACGGCTTACAAACATTGACTTGGGAATTAGAGGCTCTCAATTTCTTCACGGTTCTTATTCTTTATTCCTTTATTCTTTTTTTTTAATTTTTTAAATTTTTGTATTTTTTACAAATAGTATATTGTCAAGTTGGTTTCCATATAACACCCAGTGCTCATCCCCACAAGTGCCCTCCTCCATGTACATCTTCCTCCCCTCCCCCGCCCCACACCCATCAGTTCTCAGTTTGTTCTCAGTATTCAAGAGTCTTTCATGGTTTGCCTCTCTCCCTCTCCCCCACTATTTCCCCACTTCTTCTCCCCCTTGGTCCTCCGTTAAGTTCCTCCTAATCCTCCTATACATGCAATCATATGGTATTTCTCTGCCTGACTTATTTTGCTCAGCATAATGCCCTCAAGGTCCATCCATGTTGCTTTATTCCTTTATTCTTATGAAGAATGAAGATGACAGGTATTTTATTTATAGTTAGTATATAGCTAAAGTCTAAACTGACAATTTTTAGGTCATTGGGTGAGATTAAGAGATTAACATATTAATGAGATTAATGGGAAGATCAGTGTTAATTTTAGGAGCTTGCTAAGAAATTCTTAAGAGCTACTGAACCTACATCTCTATCATTTCTCATTCTGTGAGCATAACTGCAGAATCATTACAAACCAATTGGACCTTAGAGTTTTACCAAATATTTGTGATATTGTCAAATTAAAGTCTTAGAGGATTACTTAACACTTGAATAATTCTAACTGTGATAACATACAGTATTTAAGGTCTCACACTACATCTACTCCATTAGAATTCAAATGTCTAAGTGTAAGATGTGCTGGTGCTGGTTGTCACCTGCAAGTCTAGATTTCTGTTTAGACTGCCACCTAGTGACAGATTTATAAAATTTGTGCAACTAATAAATCTATTTTTCTTTTTTCTTCTCTAAGTAGTAAAATAATTTATATAGAAAAAACCATAAAATTAAAAGGAAGATACTTACTTTTTTCACATATAGTCCTATACCAGTTCACTAGAGACACTTTTAACTGTTTCAGATGTTAGTTGTTTTCATATTTACCATCATAACTAAAAATGACAGTCCTATTCCTTGTTTCTGTCTTCAAATGTAGAGACTGTTTATGGGGGCGCCTGGCTGGCTCAGTCAGTTAAGCATCCGACTTCAGCTCAGGTCATGATCTCACGGTTTGTGGGTTCGAATCCCATGTCAGGCTCTGTGCTGACAGCTAGCTCAGAGCCTGGAGCCTGCTTCAGATTCTGTACCTCCCTCTCTTTCTGACCCTCCCCTGTTCATGGTGTCTCTCTCTCAGAAATAAATAAAACATTAAAAACAACAACAACAAAAAAAGAATATTTATGAACTTCCTTTTATAAAAGCTGAGGAATTGACTCACACCATCACATCTTTCCCTGTCTCCTCCCTTTGATAATTATGTTGATTTAGTTCTTTGATGGGATCAGTCTTTTTACTTCACATAATATGCATCCATTTCTTTCAATATAAAGTTTAGACACCCTCTCTTTACTTCACTTCCTGTGCATTGAGGAAATAAATACCCCAATTTTTTCTCTATTTTTCCTCTTTTGTTTCCCAGATTCTGTCAACTAACCCATTACTTTCATACTATGAAAATTTCTACACTTTACATTACTTTTTAAAAAAATTAATTTATTTTTTAATTGACGTTCAAGTTAGTTAGCATATCGTGCAACAATAATTTCAGAAGTGGATTCCTTAATACGCCTTACCCATTTATCCTGTCCCCCCTCCTTCAACCCCTCCAGCAACTCTCTGTTTATTCTCTATGTTTAAGAGTCTCATGTTTTGTCCCCTTCCCTGTTTTTATATTATTTTTGCTTCCCTTCCCTTATGTTCATCTGTTTTGTATCTTAAAATCCTCATATGAGTGAAGTCATATGATACTTGTCTTTCTCTGACTGACGAACTTCACTTTAGCATAATACCTTCTAGTTCCATCCACATAATTGCAAATGGCAAGGTTTCATTCTTTTTGATTGCTGAGTAATACTCCCTTGTATACATATATACACATCACATCTTCTTTATCCATTCATCCATCAATGGACAGTTGGGCTCTTTCTATAATTTGGCTATTGTTGATAGCACTGCTATAAACATTGGAGTGCATGTGCCCCTTTAAAACAGCACACCTGTATCCCTTCGATAAATACCCGTAGTGCAATTACTGGGTCATAGGGTAGTTCTATTTTTAATTTTTTGAGGGACCTCCATACTGCTTTCCGGAGTGGCTGCACCAGTTTGCGTTCCCACCGGCAGTGCCAAAGAGATCCTCTTTCTCTGCATCCTTGCCAACATCTGTTGTTGCCTGAGGTGTTAATATTAACCATTCTGACAGGTGTGAGGTGGTATCTCATTGTGATTTTGATTTGTATTTCCCTGACGATGATGAGTGATGTTGAGCATTTTTTCATGTGTCTGTTAGCCATCTGAATGTCTTCTTTGAAGAAGTGCCTATTCATGTGTTCTGCCCATTTTTTCACTGGATTATTTGTTTTTTGGTGTTGAGTTTAGTAAGTTCTTTATAGATTTTGGATACTAACCCTTTATCTGATATGTCGTTTGCCAGTATCTCCTCCCATTCCATCAGTTGCCTTTTCGTTATGCTTACATTACTTTTTATAACCATATTAAATCATTCATTGCATACATTTTGGCTGATTGCTTTTCAAATACCAGATACATTGTTAGGAGCTGTGGACACTGGTGAACATTTAACTATATAGTATCTGCCTTTATGGGGCTTACAGTCTAGTCTTTCATGCTTTGTGTAAGCATTGATTCTAAAAATTGTAATCTAATAAATTATATGTAAATGTTTATAATTTATGCATATTCTTCATTGTAGAGCCAGGTGATACAAGCTTTATAAGTAAGGAATTGTAATACTATGTCCCTTAACCCTCTGCTACTCAAAGAATAATGTCAAGATTAAATGCATTCTCTCTTCCTACATTCCATGCATTCAAAATAATGACTCATTTGTAATCGTTTTATATTTGGTTTATGACTTTTTTAATAGCTTTTCTGTTTTTTCAGAGGTTTCTAATTGCCTTTTTCTTTCCTCATAGTGTATGCTGTTACCCTGTCATTAAGTTTCTCCATTTTATCATTTATTACTCTGCTGCACATTTTTCATCTTTGAATTTATCTTCCCCCAGAGTACCCTGGTTTTGTCCAGAGACCATTTGCTCTCTAGACCTACTACACAGCTGTTCCCATGTGCTTTGTTTTCATTATACTCCTGAGACAGTTATTGATTCTTAAATTCATTTTTTAGTTTTAGTGAATTATATCTTCAGGGTAGTACTTAATAAATGAATTAATGTAGGAGGTAAAATATCTGAGTTCCTGTATCATGAAAAAATGTTTTTTATTTTCCCCATTCTTAACTGATATTATGGTTGGTTGTAGAATTCTAGATTCAAAATCAGTTACCGTCAAAACTTTAAAGCAATTCTCCATTGTTAACTAGTGTTGCTGAATTTCTTATTTTCATTCTTGTAACCATTTATTTTTCTAACTCTGAGAGAACTTTTCTTATCTTAAATTTTATAAAATTATATGTAGTAATATGTCTAATAATAGCTCTTTTTTCATTCATCCTGCTTAGTACTTCATAAACCATTTCAATTGAAAGATTTGTGTTTCAGCTTTTGGAAGATTTCCTCTTTTATGAATTGTTTTCACTTGCTCTCAATTTCTCTTTTTTTTCCTAGAACTCCAAGCAACAGCTGTAGTATTATCTTTTCTTTTTTTGTGTGTTTTTAAATTTTTTTCTACTTTTATTTTTTAGTTTTTTTTTTTTTTTTTTTTTAAATATTTTTATTT
>NW_027530512.1:3208427-3225322 GCF_008692635.1 Crocuta crocuta | reverse complement strand
TGAGCAGGGGAGGGTCAGAGAGAGAGGGAGTCACAGACTGAAACAGGCTCCAGGCTCTGAGCTGGCAGTCAGCACAGAGCCTGACGCGGGGCCCGAACCCACGAACCGCGAGATCATGACCCAAGTGAAAGTCGGACGCTTAACCGACTAAGCCACCCAGGCGCCCCTATTTTTTAGTTTTTTAATATAGTTTATTGTCAAGTTGGTTTTCATATAACCCCCAGTGCTCATTCCAACAAATGCCCTCCTCCATGCCCATCACCCTTTTTCCCCTCTCTCCCACCCCCCATCTACCCTTAGTTTGTTCTCAGTATTTGTCTCTTGTGGTTCGCCTCCCTCCCTCTTCTTAACTATTTTTACCCCTTCCCCTCCCCTATGGTCCTCTTTTAAGGTTCTGTGTTTCACATATGAGTGAAAACATATGGTGTCTGTCTTTCTCTGTGTGACTTATTTCACTTAGCATAATACCCTCGAGTTCCATCCACGGTGCTATGAATGACCAGATTTCATTCTTTCTCATTGCCAAGTAGTATTCCATTGTATATATAAACCACATCTTCTTGATCCATTCATCAGTTGATGGACATTTAGGCTCTGTCCATGATTTAGCTATTGTTGAAAGCGCTGCTATGAACATTGGGGTACATGTGCCCCTATGCATCAGCACTCCTGCATCCCTTGGGTAAATTCCTAGCAGTGGTATTGCTGGATCCTAGGGGAGTTCTACTGTTAACTTTTTGAGGAAACTCCACACTGTTTTCCAGAGTGGCTGTGCCAGTTTACATTCCCACCAACAGTGTAAAAGGGTGTCTGTTTCTCCACATCCTCAACAGCATCTATAGTCTCCTGATTTGTTCATATTAGCCACTCTGACCCGCGTGAGGTGGTATCTCACTGTGGTTTAAAAATAGGGAACCTTCACTAATTTGCGTGTCATCCTTGTGCAGGGGCCATGCTAATCTTCCCTGTATCATTCCAATTTTAGTATATGTGCTGCCAAAATGAGCACTAGTATTATATTTTCTATGCATTCTGTAGTTGCTGGCTTGCCTTTATTCTGTTTTCAATGTTTCCATCTTTTTAGGAGTGACATTGGCCCATAATTCATCTTTGTTTAGTTCCTTGCCTTGTTTTTGTTTTCATATCAAGGTTTTGCTGCTTATAATTAAATGAATTTGAGATGGTTTTATTCCTTCTTTCCTTGTTATTCTATTATAGATTTGTATTGGATTAAACCTATTTATTCCGTGAGAGTTGGGCCTAATGCTTTGGTAATATTTTAACTACTGATTCAGTTTTGAATTGTGTTAGTACTACTCAGATTCTCTCTTCCATCTTGAGTCTGTTTTAAAAGGTTATTGTGGGGGCACCTGGGTGGCTCAGTCAGTTAAGCTTCCGACTTCAGCTCAGGTCAAGATCTCACGGTTTGTGAGTTCGAGCCCCGCATTGGGCTCTGTGGTGACAGCTCAGAACCTGGAGCCTCCTTCAGATTCTGTGTCTCCCCCTCTCTTTGTCCCTCCCATGCTCATGCTCTGTCTTTCTCTGTCTCTCATAATAAATAAAAACATTAAAAATTTTAAAAAACAAAAAAAAAGTTTATTGTGGGCTGTCTCAACAGTTAAGTACCTGACCTTTGATCTTGTCTCAAGTCATGTGATCTCACAGTTTGTGAATTCAAGACCAACATTGTGCTCTGTGCTGACAGCACGAGCCTGCTTGGGATTCTCCCCCCCTCCTCTCTCTCTCTCTCTCTCTCTCTCTCTGTCTACCCCGCCCCCCTTCTCCTGCTCACTAATGTTCTCTGACAAAATAAATAAAACTAAAACAAAAAGTTATATTGTTACTGGAATGTGTCCACTTTGTCAGTGTTCAAATTTATTATGTTAAAACTGTTCATATTAATCCCCTATCTTTTGAAACCTGGCTAGATTGGTAGCTCTGTTTCTTTTTTATGACTAATATTATTTATTTGTGTCTTTTCACAAACTCCGATGAAATACCCTCTCACACACACACACAGACTTTGAAAGACACAAATAAATTATTTGTTTTTATTATTTGTTATTTTTTATTTGTGTCTTTTCACAAACTCTGATGAAATACCCCCTCCCACACACACACAAACTTTGAAAGATGTAAATAAATAATATTAGTCATAAAAAAGAAACAGAGCTACCAATCTAGCCAGGTTTATAAAGATAAGGGGTTAATATGAACACTTTTAGCATAATAAATTTATTACCCTTAAGCTCCTTAATTTTCATGATAGTTTTCACTAATTCACACAGGAAAGTAGATGGTCAAATCCAGAGTCATAAGGCAAGGAAACCTGCCTCACCCACAAATCCTTGCCTTATAAATGGATTTGACCAGCTAATTTGCTGTTACCAATGCAGTGTGACTCCATGTATGAGATCCCATGTATTTGCTTTCTTTCTTACATATCCACCATGCATTGATGGATACTGTGATAGTTTGTCTCAAGACAACAAGAGACTTTAAGGACAGCCACCCATTAGCCAAGCCCTATCTGAGTCAGATAACATGCCAGTTAGCCACATCTTCATGAATGAATCCAGTTGAGCCCAGGCTAGAAAAGGCATTATTCAGCCAGACCACAGATTTAGGGGAAACAATAATTTATGATTGGTTTAAAACTCTGAGTTTTAAGGTGACTGCAATAGCTGATACAAGTATGTCTGTTCTGCTGGAAAAAAACAAAACATGTTAGGGCAAGTTCCATTCTGATCTTTTCTTGTATCCTTAATTGATATAGAAGCAAAAGATAACATATCTATCTGTTGTTCCAACAGGAAAACAGACTATTACATTATTGGTTTTATTCATTAGACTATTTTAGTAGAAGCAGTCACAAAACGGTAAAAAAACTAAACTAGCATTAACTTTTAAAAAATGTTATTGGGACGCCTGGGTGGCTCAGTCGGTTAAGCTTCCGACTTCGCCTCAGGTCATGATCTCATGATTCATGGGTTCGAACCTCGTGTCAGGCTCTGTGCTGACAGCTAGCTTAGACCCTGGAGACTGCTTCGGATTCTGTGTCTCCCTCTCTTTCTGACCCTCCCCTGTTTCTCTCTCTCAGAAATAAAACATTTTTAAAAAGTGTTATCAAAATATACTTTATATAAATTTGACCCATTTTATTTAATAGTTTATAGTCAAGTTGGTTTCCATATAACACCCAGTGCTCATCCCAACAAGTGCCCTCCTCCATGCCCATCACTCCCCTTCCCCTCTCCCCCACCCCCATCAGCCCTCAGTTTGCTCTCAGCATTCAAAAGTCTCCCAGGTTTGCTTCCCTCCCTCTCCCCATTTATTTCTTTCCCCTTCCTCTCCCCCATGGTCTTCTGATAAGTTTCTCCTGTTCCACTTACAAGTGAAAACATACGGTATCTGTCCTCCTCTGCCTGACTTATTTCACTTAGCATAACATCCTCGAGTTCCATCCACGTTGCTATGAATGGCCAGATTTCATTCTTTCTTATTGTCATGTAGAATTCCATTGTATATATAAACCACATCTTCTTGATCCATTCATCAGTTGTTGGACATTTAGGCTCTGTCCATGATTTGGCTATTGTTGAAAGTGCTGCTATGAACATTGGGGTACATGTACCCCTATGCATCAGCACTCTTGCATCCCTTGGGTAAATTCCTAGCAATGGTGTTGCTCGGTCCTAGGGGAGTTCTACTGTTAATTTTTTGAAGAACTTCCACACTGTTTTCCAGAGTGGCTGTACCAGTTTACATTCCCACCAACAGTGTAGGGTGCCCGTGTCTCCACATCCTCACCAGCATCTGTAGTCTCCTAATTTGTTCATATTAACCACTCTGACTGGTGTGAGGTGGTATCTCAGTGTGGTTTTTATTTGTATTTCCCTGATGAGGAGGGATGCTGAGCGTCGTTTCATGTGTCTGTTGGCCATCTGGATGGCGTCTTTGGAGAAGTGTCTATTCATGTCTTCTGCCCATTTCTTCACTGGATTATTTGTTTTTCGGGTGTGGAGTTTGGTGAGTTCCTTATAGATATTGGATACTTGCCCTGTATCTGATATGTCATTTGCAACTATCTTTTCCCATTCTGTTGGTTGCCTATTAGTTTTGTTGATTGTTTCCTTTGCCATGTAGAAGCTAATTATCTTGATGAGGTCACAGTAGTTCACTTTTGCTCTTGATTCCCTTGCCTTTGGGGATCTGTCAAGTAAATTGCTGAGGATGAGGTCAAGGAGGCTGTTTCCTGCTTTTTCCTATAGGTTTTTGATGGTCTCCTGTCTTCATTGAGGTCCTTCATCCATTTTGAGTTTATTTTTGTTTATGGTGTAAGAAAGTGGTCTAGTTTCATTCTTCTGCATGTTGCTGTCCAGTTCTCCCAGCACCATCTGTTAAAGAGGCTGTCTTTTTTCCATTGGATACTCTTTCCTGCTTTGTCAAAGATTAGTTGGCTGTACATTTGTGGGTCCAATTTTGAGTTCTCTATTCTGTTCCATTGGTCTATATGTCTGTTTTTGTGCCAGTGCCATACTGTCTTGATGATGACAGCTTTGTAGTAGAGGCTAATGTCTGGGTTTATGATCCCTCCCGTTTTGGTTTTCTTCTTCAATATTACTTTGGCTATTTGGGGTCTTTTGTGGTTCCATACAAACTTTAGTATAGTTTGTTTTAGCTTTGAGAAGAATCCTGTTGCAATTTTGATTGGGATTGCATTGAATTTGTAGATTACTTTGGGTAGGAATGGCATTTTAACAATATTTATTCTTCTGATCCATGAGCGTGGAATGTGTTTCTACTTCTTTGTGTTCTCTTTAATTTCCTTCATAAGTTTCCTATAGTTTTCATCATACAGATCTCTTATATCTTTGGTTAAGTTTATTCCTAGGTATTTTATGTTTTTTTTTGTGCAGTTGTGAATGGGATCAGTTTCTTGATTTCTCTTTCTGTTGCTTCATTATTGGTGTATAAAAATGCAACCAATTTCTGTACGTTCAGTTTGTACCCTGCAGCTTTGCTGAATTCATGGATCAGTTCTAGTTTGCTTCTGGTGGAGTCTGTCAGGTTTTCTACATAGACTATCATGTCGTCTGTGAAAAGTGAAAGTTTGATGGGGCGCCTGGGTGGCTTAGTCGGTTAAGCGTCCGACTTTCACTTAGGTCATGATCTCGCGGTTCGTGGGTTTGGGCCCCGCGTCGGGCTCTGTGCTGACTGCGAGCTCAGAGCCTGGAGCCTGTTTCAGTCTGTGACTCCCTCTCTCTCTGACCCTCCCCTGCTCACGCTGTCTCTCTCTCTCTCTCCTAGAAATAAATAAAACAAAAAAAAAGAAAAGTTAAAGTTTGACTACTTCTTTCCCAATTCTGATGCCTTTTATTTCCTTTTGTTGCCTGATAGCTGATGCTAGGACTTCCAGCACTATGTTAAACAGCAGTGGTGAGAGTTTTCATCCCTGTCATCTTCCTGATTTCAGGGGGAAAGCTCTCAGTTTTTCCCTGTTGAAGATGATATTAGCTGAGGGCTTCTCATAGATGGCTTTTATGATGTTTAAATAAGTTCCTTCTATCCCGACTTTCTCGAGGGTCTTTATTAAGAAGGGATGCTGTATTTTGTCAATTTTTTTTTCTGCATCTATCGACAGGATCATATGGTTTTTATCTTTTCTTTTGTTAATGTGATTTATCCCATTGATTGATTTGCGAGTATTGAACCAGCCCTGTAACCCAGGAATGAATCCCACTTGATCTTGGTGGATAATTCTTTTTATGCGCTGTTGAATTTGATTTGCAAGCATCTTGTTGAGGATTTTTACATCTGTATTCATCAAAGATATAGGCCTATAGTTCTCTTTTTTTTTGCTGGGTCTCTGTCTGGCTTGGGAATCAAAGTGATGCTGGCTACATAGATGAATCTGGAAGTTTTCCTTCGATTTCTATTTTTTGGAATAGATGGAGAAGAATGGGTATTAATTCTGTTTTAAATGTCTGTTAGAATTTCCCAGGGTAGCCATCAGGCCCTGCTGGGAGATTCTTTTTTTTTTTTTTCTCTCAAATGAAATATATATTTTATTTTATTTTTTTTATTTTTTATTTTTTTACAAGTAGTTTATTGTCAAATTAGTTTCCACATCTGTTGGGAGTTTCTTATTTGTTGGGAGATTCTTGATAACTGATTCAATTTCTTCACTAGTTATGGGTCTGTTCAGATTTTCCCTCTCTTCCTGTGTGAATTTTGATAGTGTGTGTGTACTTATGAATTAATCTATTTCTTCTAAGTTGTCCAGTTTGTTGGTCTATAATTTTTCATAATATTCCCTTATAATTGCTCTTATTTCTGAGGGGTTGCTTGTAATAAGTCCATTTTCATTCATGATTTTGTCTATTTGAGTGCTCTCCCTTTTCTTTTTAAGAAGCCTGGTTAGAGGTTTATCAATTTTGTTTATTTTTTCAAAAAACCAACTCTTGGTTTCATTGATCTGTTCAACTGGTTTTTTTGGTTGTTGTTGTTTTGTTTTGGTGCGTAGACATGTATAATTATTAGCTCTTCCTGACCGATAGACCCTGTAATTATTATATAATGCCCTTCTTCATCCTTTGTTACTGCCTTTACTTTAAAGTCCAGTTTGTCTGATATAAGTATAGCTACTCCAGCTTTCTTTTGACTTCCAGTAGCGTGATAGATATTTCTCCATCCCCTTACTTTTCAATCTGAAGTTATCCTCAGGTCTAAAATAAGTTTCTTGGGCAAACCATGAGAGACTCTTGAATGCTGAGAACAAACTGAGGACTGATGGGTGTCGGGGCGGGGAGGAGATGGGTATGGAGGAGGGCACTTGTGGGGATGAGCACTGGGTGTTATATGGAAACCAATTTGACAATAAACTATTTGTAAAAAAAAATAAAAAAAATAAAATGAGTTTCTTATAGACAGCAAATAGATGGATTTTGTTTTTTTGTCCATTCTGCTACCCTGTGTCTTTTGATTGGGGCATTTAGCCCATTTACGTTCAGTGTTATTATTGAAAAATATGGGTTTAGAGTCATTGTGACCCACATGCTGAGTCCCTCCAAGCAGTTTCAAGCCTCTAGCCTCCCCACTGGGAATTCAGCCAAGCTAAAAGCCAAGTGGCGTGTCTTCAGGAGCCACCGCTTCCCCTCCAGGTCGAGCTGGTGAGCAAGGAGCAGTTTCTCCCGGGGTCGCCTGGGACCAGTGGGTCCCACTCAGGGTCAGTTGGACAGCAGGAAACGCAATTCCTCTGTGTCCTGAGGTGAGGTTTTCTCTTCTCCAGTGACAGGGACAGTGTCTTGAGTAGTTTCAGCCACTCTTTTCCCCTAGACTCACCACGACTTCCCACAAAGAGGGCTCCCTACCCTCCCTCCGTGTCTCCAGCCCTGGCCCCTTTTTACCTTCCCCAGTTCACACTCAGGCTACAAGGTTTTCTTAGCGGACACTGTCTCCTTTTCCTCTCAAACTCCTGGATTCTGTAAGGACTCCTATGGCTTTATTTATTTATTTATTTTTTAAATTTTTTAATGTTTTATTTCTGAGAGAGAGAGAGAGAGAGAGAAAGTGTGAGCAAGGGAGGGTCAGAGAGAGAGGGAGACACAGAATCCGAAAAAGGTTCCAGGCTCTGAGCTAGCCGTCAGCACAGAGCCCAACGTGGGGCTTAAACCCACCAACTGTGAGATCATGACCTGAGCTGAAGTCAGCCACTTAACCAACTGAGCCACCCAGGTGCCCCAAATTCTTCTTGGTTTTAAAACATATGGCCAGAATAATAACATCCTTTGTAACTAGAGTTGTTTATCCTTCTACTTATAACTCATGTATTTATGACAGTTTGGCTTCCTTTTTTCTTTTTCTCTTGATATAGAATCATTTTCTTTGTCTCGTCTAGCATATCTCCATTTTGTGATCAGCATGATACATACAGGAAACAAATGACTTGAAGAAAAAATATATATATAAGATACAGATATATCTATATATATCTATCTCTATGTATACAAGTATCTATATGTCTATATGTATATTTTTTTCCTTTTGGGAATTTGAAGAGTATTTGGCTGGCCTTTGGTAGCTGAGAACTAGGAATGGGGTCTTCAGTGTAAAATCAATAAGTTCTTTCTCTCGGCTCACTCCATGACTGGTTGCCCGGACTTCTTTCTTCCAACCCTTCTTCATGATCATACAGCTACTACTCTTGCATTGTAGTTACTGCTTCTTCCCTTTACCTCTTTAGTCCTCGGTGTAATGGCTTACCATCATTGCTAGCTGTGTAGTAGTGTCCTATCACTTGGTGGTTCCCTAAGCATAGTTTACACCTTTATTAAACTCTTTTCCTTTACTGAGTTTGAATATGTCATCTATTTAATATCAGTGGCTTTAATTAATAGCAGCACAATTGAAACCTTAAGATTATCTGATGATAGGATAATGTTCCTTCTATAGTTTAGGAAATTGACTGGTCTGATTTATGTAGCTTTTATTTTATTTAACATGAAATGAGATGATGATGAAAACTCTAAATGTATGTTTAGTATAGTACATGGTTAATAGTTTTCATTGGAAGTTCTCATATTGTTCCATAAGGTACAGGATGTGATGTCAATAAGGCTTTAATTTAAAACTGATAACTTAAAATTTTACTAAATGTATTTCTCTCTGTGTTGACTAGTATGTATAACTTATGCAACAGTAGAAGAAATGTGTTAGATAGACCTTTTAAAATGTCTTAAATCTTATCATGGCTATTTATTTATTTATTTAATGTTTTATTTATTTGTGAGAGAGAGACACACAGAGTGAGCAGGGGAGGGTTATAGAGAGAGGAAGACACAAAATCTGAAGCAGGCTCCAGGCTCTGAGCTAGCTGTCAGCACAGATCCCGACGCGGGGCTTGAACCCACGAACCGTGAGATCATGACCTGAGCCGAAGTTGGACGCTTAGTCGACTAAGCCACCAAGGCGCTCCTTATCATGGATTCTTAAAGTAATATGAATAAGATCTTTTTTCTACCACAAATCTATAAAATTGTTAAAGAATTAAATGTTACTTTCTTCAGTAATTTTGTTTTACTGAATGAGCACTGAGTGTTATGTGGAAACTAATTTGACAATAAACTATTTGTAAAAAAAAAAAAAAATTTTTTTTGTTTTACTGAGATTCATTATGTGCCCATGGAGAAATTAAATTACACTAATTTATTTCCTTCATTTAAGAAAATTAAAATACAAGTGATCTTTGAGGGCTCTCATATTTAGAGAAGTTGTCATTATATCTCAGATGTAACTGTAGCAAAGTGCACTTTACTAAGAATCAATTATAAAACCTAAGTGGATGTTTTTATATTTGTTTTTCTTGTATTTTTTGTGAAAGTATTTAAAATACATTAACAGTCAATGTAAGGAAACATTTTGCCATTTTGGACAGTATACTTACCTACAGTGGTATATGAAGAAATAACACATTTGTCACTGGAGCTTAAGTAGAGAAATGTAATTGGTAATTTTGTAGTGTTTCAATTTTAGTAGAAATTAGAAATCTTTGTCTCTGATTTTGTTTAAGACAATGTTACTGGTTTGTGACCTTGACTTCTAAGAATATGAAATTATAGAGGTACAGAGTATCAAGGAGAGTTTCATGAAAGTAGGATACTTTTAAAATTTCAATGATATTTCCCAATAGGGATTAAATGTAGTGATTAGCGTGATATGAATGACTGTATTTGCTTAATATAAATCTATTACATAAAACTGCATAAATTGGGTTTTAAATGAAGTTTACTGCTGATCTAAACTTTAAACACTGATCTGGCTATGGACAACTTTTCATGCCTGTCTCAGTGCTTGAAGCCTCATAAAAGTGAGCAAGTGGCTCATGAATAGTAGATATTTTTCTAAGAAATTATTCAAGGTACCTCCTGTTATTGGCATAATTCCCATGTATCCCTAGTTCTTTGGGTAGTAGACTTTATAGAGCTGTTTGACTGTTATTATTTTCTGGTGATCTTTTCAAATGTCTTTCTGTGTGAATTACGATTCTGGAAAATCTTACATTTGTGTGCAGCTAGAATCATTTAGTCACATTATGGAATATAAAAAATTTCTATGACCTGTGAGCATTATCAACCAATGTAGAGATACAAAATACATCTCTACCCAAATTAACATGTTTTTCTTATATGTTAAGTGTGAGTCAAGAATGTAAAGATACTAATTTAAATACGGTGTAGTGTTAGGCTCTAAGGCAGATAAAAGGAACAGGGTAGTTAAAAAGAGAATCTTCTAGATGGTACTAAAAAATATTTGGGCTGGTAAATGAGCAAGAGAAGTAGAGAGTAATACATGCCAGAGCTTACTTCTTCATACCAACTTGTCACAATTAGATTTAATTTTTCTTTGTACAATTATTTGTTTAATGTTCCCCTCCCTTTACCATAAATTATATGAGCACAAAGATTATCTATTTTCTCCTTTATCTCCAGTCATAGCACATTGGCATATAGTAGTAGTTGCTCAAAAAAGTATATTTATGATTTTGAAAGTTTAACTTAGAAATATTTATAGGGTTTTTCGATTTAGTGTGCATATAATATGGATGTTCATTGCATATTGACATGGAAATATTTAATAGCTAACAGTTACTTAGTTTTATTTAAAGTTTAAAAAATGGCTTCACACTTTTTGTTATTTGTTGTCATAGTAATCCTGTGAGGTAGATGACGGTATTATATCTGTTTTATAAGCATGCAAAATGGATTTTAGAAAGAGTAGATTATTTGCTGTAAGGACACATAGATTTATAAGTGATAAATCCTGGACTTGAACCATTTGTTTTTACTATCTCTTAGATTCTTATACTAATGTTTACCATATACCCAGTTCTTTTTTTTAATTCATCAAGAATTTATAAACCAATAAAAACAGCACTCTCTCAAAGAAATTATAGTTATGAATAAGCAATGCTCAAAACAATGAATATAAATGGTCAACAAACATGACAAAAACACTCACCCTTCATTAAGTAATCAAAGAAATACAAATTTTAAAAATAGTCCTTTCCTGTAATTATTTAATTTTCAAACACTAGAAACAGTCATATACCCAGTTCTTAATTAACTATGGGATGGTTGCAAAATTAATACATATAGTTATCATTACTATATACAAATAAGCAAATAAGTACTTGTGATTATTTCACATGTGCTGAGATAGTAGTCATCACTGATTATGAACATGAAATTTCATAAATCTAGTTTGTGTTTATTTAAATCTGAATCACATAAAACAAGACAGAGCAGCAGTATGTTAGTTATTCATGTGAGGAGGAGCAAACTTAGGAATAACCTATGTCACCCTGTTGGTGATGTCACTTACTTGTTTTAAAGATTGTTATTATTTTAGTCAGTTCTACTTGTGAACTAAATTATTTATCTTTAAATATATATTTGATTCCGTTAAGTGCATAAAGCCTATCAGTAATTAATTGTATTTTATTTTATATCAGAAATGAAACAAATTGTAGAACATCTCTTTTTAGCTTTCTTAAGGTATAATTGATACACCAAAACATGCACACATTTAATGTATACATTTTGATGAATCTGGGCTTTTGCACACACCCATGGTACCATCACTGTACTCAAGGTACTGAATGTATCCATCACATTTAAAAATCTCCTTGTGGTGATGTTGCTTACTACGAACACTTAACATGAAATCTGTTTTCCATATTGTCAACTGTTGCTGTAATTTGCACAGAATCTTTCTAGATCTTACTCATCCCTCAAAACAGAAACTAGAGCTATTGAATAGCAATTTCTCATTTCCCGTTTCCTTCAGACCCTGGCAACCACCAGTCTGTTCTCTACTACTATGACATTGATCATTTTAGGTATGTCATGTAAGTAGAATAATGCAGTATTTGTCCTTTTCTACTGGGTTATTTCACTTAGCATAGTGTCCTTAGGTTCACCCATGTTGTTGCAGATCACAGGAATTCCCTTTTGTTTTTTTAATTTTATTAAAGTGTAATTGACACACAATGTTACATTAGTTTCAGGTGTACAATATAGTGATTCAACATATCTATATGGTATGGTATGTACATGATGTGTAGCTATCAGCTTACTATACAAATCTGTTTTATTATTGACTGTGTTCCCTGTGCTATATATTTTTTTTGTCCCCATGATCTATTCATTACATAACTGGAAGTCTGGATATCCCATTCCCTTTTACCCATTTTGCCCATCCAACAGCCATCAATTTATTCTCCATATTTATGAGTCTGTTTCTGCTCTCTGTTTTTTAGAATTCCTTTATTTTAAGTCTAAATAATATGTGTATGTATACAACTACATTATCTTCATTCATGTGTCAGTGAACGTTTGGGTTATTTCTGTATTGTGAATAATTCTGTAATGAGCATGTTGCAGATATCTCTTCAAGATCCTGATTTCAATTCTTTAGGATATATGGGATTACTGGATTATATTGTAGTTTTATTTTTAATGTTTTAAGGAACCTCCTTACTGTTTTCCATAGTGGCTGCACTATTCTACATTCCCATCAACACTGTATAAAGGTTCTTTTTTCTCCACATATTAGACAACTTTGCTATTTCTTTTTTTCTTTGTTTTTCTTTCTTTGCTTTTTTTTCTGTTTTTGACAATAATCCTCTTAACAGGTGTGAAATGACCTCTCATTTTCCTGTTGATTAGTGATGTTAAACATCATTTGGATTGATGAGTGATATTTCATACACCTAGTGACCACTTGTAATGTCCTTTTTGGATTGCAGTCATTTGGCAATTTTAAGATCAGATTATCGTCATCATCATCATTTTTCTATTGAGTTAGAGATTCTTAAATATTTTGAATGTTAACTTCTTATCAGATAAATGTTTGCAAATGTTCTTTCTCATTTTGTAGGGTGCCTTTTCACTATTTTGATTGTTTCTTTTGCTATGCAGAATCTTTTCCATTTGATCTAGTCCCATTTGTCTATTTTTTTGTTTCATTGCTTATGCTTTTGAGTCAAATCTAAGAAATCATTGCAAAGACCAATGTCAAAAAGCCATTTCCCCTGTGATTTCTTCTAGGAGTTTTACAGTTTCAGGGCTTACATTTAAATCTTAATCCATTTTGAGTTGTCTTTTATACATGGTATAAGACAGGGGTCCAGTTTCATTTTTTGCATCTGGATATCCATCTTTCCCATCATCGTTTGTTGAAAAATCTGTCCTTTACATATTTTGTGTTCTTGGCACCCTTGTCAAGGATCATTGACTGTATCATACATTGATTTATTTCTAGAGTCTCTGTTCTAGTGGTCTATATGTATATTTTTATGTCAGTACCATACTGTTTTAATTAGTGTAGCTTTGTGGTGTATTTTGAAATTAAAAAGTGTGTTACTTCCATGTTTGTTGTTTCCTGAGACTCCTTTAGTTATTCAGGGTTATTCATGATTTCATAAGAATTTTAGGTTTGTTTTTTCTATTAAAAAATGACTTTGGGATTTTGATAGGGATTGTATTCAATCTGTAGATCACCTTGGGTGGTATAGACATTTTAACCATATTAATTTTTCCGATCCTTGAACACATGATATTTTTCCATTTATCCTTTACATTTTCTTTCGTGCACAAGTCAGTTGCCTTATCGGTTAAGTTTGTTTAATACTTTTGTAAATGGGACTGTTTTTTTAATTAAAAAATTTTTTTAATGTTTATTCTTGAGAGAGACTGAGAGAGCGTGAGCAGGGGAGGGGCAGAGAGAGAAGGAGATTCAGAATCTGAAGCAGGTACAGGCTCTGAGCTAAACACAGAGCCTGACACTGGGCTTGAACTCATGAACTGCAAGATCATGACCCGAGCTGAAGTCAGACACTTATCCAACTGAGCCCCTGTTTTCTTAATTTTTTAAAGATAGTTTTTGGTTTGTATGTAGAAATGTAATTGATTTCTATTTGATTTTACATTCTGCAACATTTCTACTCTTCAAGTAGTTCTAACGGTTGTTTGTTTGTGTGTATTCATTAGAGTTTTCTGTGTATAAGGTCATGTCATCTACAAAAGTACATGTTACTTCTTCCTTTCCAATTTGGATGGCTTTTATTACTTTTTCTTGCCTAATTGCTCTAGCTGAGACTTCCAGTACTGTGTTGAATTAGAAGTAGCAAGAGTGGCCATCTTTGTTTTGTTCTTAATCTTGTGGGAAAAGCTTTCAGTTTTTCACTCTAGAATGTGGGGTTATTTGGAGACTTTTCATATATGTTCTTTATTATGTTGAAATACCCTTTCTCTAAACACCTATCTTATTGTTTTTTTTTTTTTTATGAAAAGGTGTTGAATTTTGTCAAATAATTTTTTCTGCATCTGTTGAAATGATCATGTTATTTTTATCCTTTATTCTGTTAATGTGGCATATCACATTAATTGATTTGGGTATGTTGAACCATTCTTTCATCCCAGGGATATAGCCCATGCAATCATGATGTACAGTCTTTCTAATCTACCAATGAATTCAGTTTGCCAGAATTTTGTTGAAGAGTTTTTGCATACATGTTTTTAGAATGTTTTTTTTCTTTTGTCTTCTATTACCTTTCTTCAATCCCCTTATTACCTATTTTTAAAAATATTTTCCCTATCCTTCTGACTTTTCTTTCTCACTTATTGAATCATTTTGCATTCTATTCTTGTAAAAACTGTTTTCATCTTAGTCAAAAGTCCATAATGTGTTCCAGTGCTTCCATAATATATCATCTCCTTATATGTATGTGTGTATATATATGTATATCCTTACTTTCTACTAGATTTCAGCACAGTTTATTTTGCTGCCATCTGTCTTCTATGTGTACAATTCTAATTTCTACCTTTTTTGCTTTCTTTCATAATTCCCCCTTTTTTAGATTATCATCTACTTTGTCTTCATCTACTTATATATGATAGGGACGTAAACATTTTTACAATATGTTATACCCTTCATACCTTTCAACTCCCTTTCTGGATAACGGTTAGAGTGGCAAAGTGAAGAAGCCGAAAGTGGATATACTAGATACTTTCACATCATAAAGAGATGACCAGAGAAGGAGGAATTGAAAGGAGAAAGAAAGGTTAATAAGGTAAGAGGGGAGTTTTGAATGGGTTTAGAGAGAAAGTAGGGAAATTGCAATTAGATGAGATATAAGACCTTTGTCTGAGAAATGACAAAACACTTTTAAGACATTTGCCTATGTGTAGGGAGTATGCATGTAGTTTTCTTGTTCACATTTTATATTTAAAACAGCTTTTCCTCATATTTTCCCATATATATCATATATGATGCATATTTTCTCATACATATCTAATATGAGGAAAATATGAGGGATGATAAATAAAATGTGATGTGAAAATGCTGGGGTTTGGGAGTAAAGTCAAGAAAGAATTCTTGAGGCATCTTCAGCGCAAAAAAAGTGGTTTTATTAGACATAAGGACAGGACCTGTGGGCAGAAAGAGCTGCACTGGGGTTATGAGGAGCGGCTAATTACATACTTTTAAGTTGGTAGGGGGTTATGGATAATGTAAATCTCTAAGGAATTTGGAAGCAAAGTTTCCAGTGCCTTGAGGGGTTTGCTGTTGCTAGGAAAAGGTCACTTACTACTTTCTGGTAAAACCTTAGTCATGAGCCCCTTTAGATGTATATTAGNGAAGAGCTAAAGAAGTTTTCCAAGGAATTTTTATATGTTAAAGAAGACTTACAGGATCCTGAAGGTTAGGCTAATGTTAAACTAAAGTTACCTTGTGCTGGCATCAGCAGCACATGTACTAAAACTAAGGTTGCCTTTTGCCCTTAGCAAAGTATTAACATCTAGGCAGTTGAATTCCTAGAGGAAGGCCACTTTGCCTGTCTCAGGAACCTGTCAATAGGCTGTCAAGTTGTAAGGCAATTTAATTTTTTTCTTTTGCCTTTGTTCTCCACATTAAAATATATATCGGTAACATTTTATGTATTATATTTAAATAAATAAGCACACATTTACATTATGTAATATATGTATATCATATGGTATATATGCTATACATATATATATATACTATTCATATATGTACCTATGCTATTTATAATTATATGTATTTTACTTTTTCATCAAGATTTATAACCTTCTTCAAGCCAAAACCCATCCATTTGTATTCCACACATTACCCTGAGTGTTGCTAAACTGGGTTTTCATTGCATGCTCCCTTAATCTTTGTATTCTGCCCACTGAATATTTCTCAATTAAAAACCTACTGCTTATTTCTTTCATCTAACAAATGACTGTTCTATAGTTTCACTTGCACAGAAAATTACTTAAAACCAAGCCTTCAGAAATGAATTATATATGAGCATCTTGAAGTAGAAAGTTATTACAGTTCTTTATATGAGTTTTAGTTGTAACAGCAAGAAAATGCATAACTATAAATCACACCTAAAACCTGATAAGTTTTGAGTTTTTGTTTTTATGTCTATTATAGGGGCATAAAAAGATTCCTAAAAAGACTAAAATAGTGAAGAGGAGAATGCTTGTATTGCAGGAATGCTGTCAGTTGACAACATCTACCTTTTCCAAAGAACAGCTGGACGTTGTGGAACTGTTGCAGGTTTATTTTTGCAGTTGTAGCAGATGGTTACCATTATTCTTACTTAAAACAGTAAAAGAAAAGATTAGACATGAGGGGTGTCTCGGTGGCTCAGTCGGTTGGGCGTCCGACTTCAGCTCAGGTCATGATTCATGGTTCGTGGGTTCAAGCCCCACATTGGGCTCTGTGCTGACAGCCCACAGCCTGGAGCCTGCTTTGGATACTGTGTCTCTCTTTCTCTGCCTTTCTCCTGTTCATGCTGTGTCTCTATCTCTCAAAAAAAA
>NW_027530512.1:3106273-3208407 GCF_008692635.1 Crocuta crocuta | reverse complement strand
AAAAACGGTTAGACATGAGAGGTTTGAATGATGATACCCTCATAGGTTTTTTGTTTCAGTGAAGACTAGTGAAAACATGAGACTTTTGATATTAAGGTAAAAGTCCATTGCTATTGTAAAGTTTATCTGCTGTGTTATATAATTTAAATGTTTGGGGCCAGTTATTTAAACAATATACTTTCTTAAATAGTGTTTTTGAAAGAATCTTAGTAACTGAGATTGCTTACAGTTTTAACTATAGAAACCCATTTCTCATTTTCCACATTAAATTTTCTCTTTTTTGCTTGGTGCAATTTTTTTTTATTGTCCTTTTCTCTCCCTTTAGTACTTTGGAGAAGATTAGCTTAGTGTTAGTTTTTCTAGCTTTTTGCTTAGGTCACTGTATCAATCAGGATTCAATCAGGAAAACAAGAATCACTCTAGTAATTTATTTATTTATTCATTCATTTATTCATCACTTATTTTAAATTTATTTTTACGTTTGTTGTTTGTTTATTTTGCGAGAGTGAGAGAAAGAGAAAGCATGAACAGAGGAGGGGCAGAGAGAGGGAGAGAGAATCCCAAGCGTGATGTGTGGCTTGAACTCACAGAATGTGAGATCATGACCTGAGCCAAAACTAGGAATTGGGTGCTGAACCAACTGACGCTCCCACCTAGCTTTTTAAAGCATAAAGGGATTTACTTCAGGGAATTAGCAGTTTATAAAGCTTATGGAAAGGCTAGAGGAATGAAGGTCAGGTAAGACCTTTGCTAGACTTTAGTTTTACTGCTCACATTTAGAGATTCAGGAAGTTGAAACAACTTAATTGTATAGTGATGATTATGGTTGCCTCCAGTTCCAAATGGGTAATTTGTAGGAAAACACCTAGAAGGAACACGATACTGAGTTAGTAGCAGAAAATCTGGTATTGGTATAACATATAGAAGGAGCATATGGTTAAAGTAAGCTCTATATCTGTCAATGGCATAGGGTAGCATTTTTTTTAATGTATCAATTTCTATGTGGGTATTTGTCACCTTTTTCTTACTAAGCCTGTAAGTACCAACTGTGTTGAAAGCCATCAGCTTCTTGCTATCTTCTGTCATTGAATTTTTTTTAAGTAAGAAGTTATAGAAGATAAGCCAAATATGCCACATTTAAAAGTATGGAACTATTGAATGTAATGATAAGGAAAACTTTTTTCCAGGTAAGATTCAATTATTAGAGTAAAAATAAAGTAGAATATCATCAGATTATATTACATTCAAAATCCATCTTGTCTGTCAGCATTAAGTTTCCTGCTGAACTATGGAAAGAAAAAGGTAGTTCCATACATAATTTAGAAAAGTGCAAGTATTCACAGTTTCAAAAAATCACTAATTATGAGGCAAAGTAAACAGCCTATATCAGTTATGAGTTAGTTACACATAAACCTTTCCATAGAAATCCTAGAATTCCTCTTTTAAGGTGTTTACTATCTTTATATTTTAACCTCAGATAAAACACTCTATAGGAGTAAAGATTTATCTCATTTCATTGCTGCAGCCCTGATAATTCTAAGTATTCAAGTTCTATAAAGATAAATGCCTAAGAAGTGTTTCTGTTCATTATTAGTGACCAGCGATTTAATTAATCATGATAATTAAGTCATGATTTAAGAGAAAACAAGAAGAAATTGGCTGAAACTTCTTTGAGTCAGATTGTGAACATTTTACTGAAACACAAGTTCATCTGGCAATACCCAAGAAACTAGTTTGGTTAGAAACAAGTTGAGAGGTGCCTGGGTGGCTCAGTTCTTTCAGCATCTGACTTTGGCTCAAGTCATGATCTCACAGCTTGTGAGCTCGAGGCCTGCTTCTGGCTTTGTGCTGACAGCTCAGAGTCTAGAGCCTGCTTGAGATTTTGTGTCTCCCTCTCTCTCTGCCCTTTCATCAATCACGCTCTATCAAAAATAAACAAACACACAAAAAATATTCTTTTTAAAGGAATTTGAGTTTTATTCAGGAGGCTGGCCTCCTGGGGACAAAGAGGACTCTTTCTTGTGCAAAAGCTGACTCCAAGGTTTCTGCCTGGCCCAAAGATTTTTAAAGGGGTCTGGAGCAGTTTATTAGGTAAGGGGGTGTAGAAGTCTGTTACATTTCTTGATTATGTGCAGACTAATGGTGCCAGCTACAGACATTGTCTTGGTGCTTGGAGGTTGTGAAGGAGGGTTTGGTTCCTTGGTGACCTGAGAATGGGGAATAGGAGGTGAGAAGGGCATGTGTACAAGAGGGTCTGGTTCCTTGGTGCCCAGGGTGGTGCCAAAGAGCCTGGTGAGTTGGAGAAGTGCTCTGTTCTTTCTAGGAAGGAATGCACAGATATATAGAGAAAGGTTTAGTTAATCACGCTGGCTGAGAGTACTGGCTGAAGCCTAAAGTCTAGGCTGGAGGGTCCAAGGCTTCAGACAAAAGCAAACATTCAGAAAAGCATTAGAACTCCAATGCGCTTTTGGCCATGAAAGTCAAAATAATAACTTTATTTGTGAATTTTAAAACCTACTTTGCATTTCTAATTATTTCTGGATATCAAGTGGTTTGTCTTTTACTGGAAGTCAGCACCCATTTATTTTTCCATTGAAAAAGATTGCAGATAAAAATTCATTTTCTCCTTCAAACCACAATATGCCTGATTCTAAAGATGCCAAAATTGATCTAAAAGGGAATTTTAAGGTTTATTTCTACTCTGAAATTTTTTTATAACAAGAGTTATGAAAATCATTAATCATTATTAAAATGGGAACAAATAAGAATAGTAACAAAGACACTATCTTTTCTACCCTCACTTATAGTAAGTCTGCCTCAGTACTATTTTCTTAGATACTTTTATATTAAGTATATATTGTATTAAATGTTACCTATATAATAAAAAAGATCTGTTGATGGAAAATGCTCCTATGAATGAAAGAGCTGAAATTTATGCTTGCCAACCTAAAAAACAGGTTGTTTGCTTTCTTACTGTTGAGTTTTGAGAGTTCTTTATATATCCTTTGTGGAGATACATACAAGCCTTTTGTTGGATATGTGATTTGCTAATATTTTTTTCCAATCTGTAATTTGTCTTTTCATTTTCTTCAGTGTCTTTCACAGAGCAAAAGTTCTCAGTTTTGATGAACTCTTTGAGTAACTTTATAGAGGCCACATAGATTTTTTTCCTGTGTTTTCTAAAAAAAAATTTATGATTTTACTTTTAGATCTAAGATCAATATAAGTTCATTTTTGTGTGAAGTTTATATCAAGATTCATGTGATGGCATATGGATATCAGATTGTTCCAAAACAATTTGTAAAGAGTAAAAGAGGAGTTTTGTAGTCCTCCAGGAGAAAATAAGTAAGGGAAAAGATATTTCTTCTATATTCTCACTATGAGATTTCCTATAGGTCTTCATCTTTCCCATTGGATAACCAGTTCATTTGCTTCAATGTGTTGACATTCTTTGAAAATTGCCTAATTTTAATCAAGAACATATTCATTTACTAAATGCTTACTACAGTGAACTCTAACTGCGCTATACCTTTACCATATCATTAGAGTAAGAGTATAAGTCTGTAACCAAATACCTAGAGTTTATCTTCTAGCCAGCATGGGAATAAGCCCAATCAAAATAGAATTTAGAAACAAATGAGTTTAACACGTTAAATGTGTAAACTGTATTGTTATTTTGGTCATTACACGCATGATTGTACTAACACAAATGCTTTAAAATCTTAAAATCATTCAAAAATCAATAAACTAACAAATATTTATTGAGCACTTATTTTTTAGGATTTGTTAGGTTCTGCAGAAGACAAAAAGACATAATACATAGGTTTATGTTCTCAGAAATTGTACACTCGAGTTGACACATAGTAAAATTTAGAGTTACAAAATCAAATGTCTTCAGTTGCCACACAGGTATTACAAACATGTCAAGTGTTGGTATAAGACAGCCAGGAGAGTTAGGATCTATGTTAGCCTAGAGAGCCTAATCACTGACTAGAGGAATACATATAAACAAACATACAGATGATGAAAGAAATCACCTTAAAACATTGAATTTAAATGTCCTGTGAGTTTACAACACAACCTCTAACATTGCAAACTGTGAGTTTACAACACAACCTCTAACATTGCAGATGAACCTTTAGGTGTCTGAAGGGACTCTAAACTTGAAAGGAATGCCTTCACAAAAAGGTATCCGCAAGCACACACACACAGCTTTCTTTGCTGAAAAAGCAGATTTTTCAAATTATTCATTAGGCTTCTTTCTAGTTAGTGTGTATGAGTGTATGTATATGTATATACATGTGTATTTCCTATAGTGAACATAGTATTTTTATTCTTTTACATTTTCTAATTGGTCATTATTGGTATTTTGATTTTTGCTTGTTAATCTCATGTCTACCCAATATATTGAACTCTTACTTGTTCTGATAAGGACTAAAGTATGGATTTAATTCAAATTTAAGGTAATGTGATTTCCAGATTTGTTGCTATTTTAGTGAGAATGTTTCTAATATTTTACTATTTAGTACAATGTTACTTTTGATTTCTTATATATCCCCTTTATCAGGTTGAGGAGTTTTCCTTCTGTTCCTAATTTATATGAAGGCTTAGTTTTTGTTTATTTGAATCAGGAGTGAATTAGAATGTTATCAATTACTTTTTCAATATCTTTTGAGGGGCGCCTGGGTGGGTCAGTTAAGCAACCAACTTTTGGTTTCAGCCCAAGTCATGATCTCACAGTTTGTGACTTCCAGCCCCTCATTGGCCTTTGTGCTGACAGTGTAGAGCCTGCTTGGGATTCTGTCTCCCTCTCTCTCAACCCCTCCCCAGCTCGCTCACTGGCTCGCTCTCTCTCTTTCTCTCAAAAATAAATAAATAAACATTAAAATTTTTTAATAAAAAAATCAGTATCTATTGAGATGGTCCTCTGTTTTTTCATTTATATTGAACCCTATTCCAGAAATAAACCTTACTTGGGCATGATATGTTTTTATTTTAATACACTGCTGCAGTCTTTTAAGATTTTTACATCTACATTTTTAAAATATATTAACCTAGTTTCAGTATGAAATTAATGCTAGTTTATAGAATATGTTTTATGCTCTACAGTTGTTTGTATAAGATAGTATCTGTTGATTCAGTGTCTTATGAGACTCACCTATAAAAACCATATTGCTTCTGCTTCTGGTGCATTTTTTGGAAGTGGATTTTGTCTGCCATTTATTTATTTATTTCACTTTATTTATTTATTTAGAGAGAGAGAGAGAGCAGGGGAGGGACAGAGAGAGAAGGAGAGGGAGAGAGAGAGAGAGAGAGAGAACCCCAAGCAGGCACTGCAGTCTCAGTGCAGACCCCAACATGGATCTTAAACTGACAGACTGTAAAATCATGAACTGAGCTGAAATTGAGACTTGTACACTTAATAAACTGAGTCACCCAAGTGGACCTTGTCTGCCTTCTAAGTCTCTTCCTTGTGGCTGGCTTTTTTTTTTTTAATTTTGTTTTACTTTTAAATATCTTATATCAATTTTTATAACTCATATTCTCTTAGAAAATCTTCATTTCCAAATTTGTGAGCCTAATATTGCATACAGAATTATTGAATAGATTCATATTTTATCATTTTCTTTGAATATTGTCTTTCTCATGTTACTAAATGATCCTCAAAATTTTTTGATATTTGAATATATTACCTAGACATCTCATAATTTATATAACTGCATAATTTTTAAACATTTAGGTTGTTTCCAGTTGATTAGGAAATAACTCAAATTCATATAATAACTATACATAAAACCCAACAGACTTGATTTCTAGGTAAGTACTCTTATCATTGTAGTATTTTTATACCATCTGTTTTGTATAAATCCATAAGAAAATACATGTAATAGAAAGTCATAGAACAGCTGGACTATCAAAATGGAGAAAATAAACTATACAGTTAAGCAAAATAAAACCATATAAAAAACCTGGAGTTAGAGTTTTAGTTTCTGATCATTTAAAATTAAAGCTTATGTAATTTTTACTCATTTTAAGATTATATCTTAGTAAGCTTGTATTTATTATAATCATATAACAAATAAATAAAAATGTTCCAGTTTTTCTTACTTTGAATAATAATAATCATTTTCTGTAGCATTTAGATTTTATAAGGTATATTCATATGTATTAATTAATTTGTTATTGGCAACAAATTTATGAGGGAGACAAACTGTTCACAATTTTCCTTATCTTAATGATAAGCCTGGCTCTTTGGGAGATTAAGCAGTTTACCTAAAGTCTTATAACTCATTGTTAGTAATAGAGTTATCATCAAGCTAAGGTTTTTTAATTCTCTATCTGGTGTTTTGCAGATCCACGTGAAATACAGTTTCCAAACTTTCTTTAAACTGTTAAGTACAAAATATTTACTCTTCTTAAAAAAAAATCTGACTGTTCTTCCTTAATTTTCCCTACTGCTCTTAGTCTGTTTTTCTTCTAAATCAGACTCATTATCACATATATAAATTATTACGTTTATCCCTTTTCTGATGTTTCTATCACCTCATGTCATAATACTGTTTCCAAAGTAATCTTCCGATTATGGTTAATTGTACGGGTCAACTTGATGGGCCTAAGAAATGCCTAGATTGCTGATAAAAAATTATTTCTGGGTGTGTCTATGAGGGTGTTTTGGGCAGAGCTTAGCACTTGTTTCAGTAGACTGAGTAAAATATATCCCCCTCACCAATATGGACCGGCAACATCTAATCCACTAGGTACCAGCATAGAACAAAAAAGCTAACAAAGGACAATTTATCTCTCTGTTTTTGATCTTTAAGATCAATATGTACAGATTGGGACATTCATCTTCTGCCCTTGGACACTGGTCTCCTGGTTCTCAGACCTTCATACTTGGACTGAATTATACCACCTGCTTTCCTAGTTTTCCTGCTTGCAGATAGTTGATTGTTAAACTTCTTGGCCTCTATGACAATGTGACCCAATTCTTATAATCAATACCTTTAAACTATTATCTATGTCTGCATCTATATTTATGTCCACATTTATATCTGTATATGTATTTGTATCTATATTTCTATATTTATATGAATATCCATATCTAATTATTCTGTTTATCTGGAGAATTCTGACTTGTAATACATTTTTTTAAATTGATTGTTGAATTCAGTTCAAGACTACTTTTATTTTTTTATTATTTATTTAAATCCAAGTTAGTTAACGTATAGTGTACTAATGATTTCAGGAGGAGAATATAGTGATTCATCACTTACATAGAACACCCAGTGCTCGTCCCAACAAGTGCCCTTCTTAATGCTCATCACTCATTTACCCATCCCCCCACCCAACATCCCTCTAGCAATCCTCAGTTTGTTCTCTGTATTTAAGAGTCTCTTCTGGTTTGCCTCCCTCTTTGTTTTTATCTTATTTTATTTTTCCTTCCTTCACCTGTGTTCATCTGTTTTGTTTCTTAAAGTCTACATATGAGTGAAATCATATGGTATTTTTCTTTCTCAGACTGACGTACTTCACTTAGCGTAATATGCTATAGTTCATCCAGGTTGTTGGAAATGACAAGATTTGCTGAGTAATACTCCATTATATATATATATCATATATCATATCATATCATATCACATCATATCCTCTTTATCCATTAATCAGTCGATGGACATTTGGGCTGTTTCCATAATTTGACTGTTGTTGATAGGGCTCCTATAAACATTGCAGTGCATGTGCCCCTTTGAATCAGCATTTTTGTATCCTTTGGATAAATACCTAGTAGTACAATTGCTGGGTCATAGGGTAGATTCTATTTTTAACCTTTTGAGCTACCTCCATACTGTCTTCCAGAGTGACTGCCACAGTTTACATTCCTACCAACAGTGCAAAAGGGTTCCCCTTTCTCCTCATCTTTGCCAACATCTGTTATTTACTAGGTCATTAATTTTAGCCATTCTGACAGATGTGAGGAAGTATCTCATTGTGGTTTTGATTTGTATTTCCCTGACGATGAGTGATGTTGAACATTTTTTCATGTGTCTGTTAGCCATCTGGATGTCTTCTTTGGAAAAGTGTCTATTCATGTCTTTTGCCCATTTCTTCACTGGATTTTTCTTTTTTGGGTGTTGAGTTTGGTAAGTTCTTTATAGATTTTAGATACTAAACCTTTATCCACTATGTCATTTGCAAATATCTTCTCCCATTCTGTCACTTGCATTTTAGTTTTGCTGATTGTTTCCTTCTCAGTGCAGAAGCTTTTTATCTTGATGAGGTCCCAATAGTGCATTTTGGCTTTTGTTTCCTTTGCCTCTGGAAATGTGTCAAATAAGAAGTTGCTGCACACGAGGTCAAAGTGGTTGTTGCCTGTTTTCTTTTGTAGGATTTTGATGGTTTCCTGTCTTACCTTTAGGTCTTTCATCCATTTTGATTTTATTTTTGTGCATGGTGTAAGAAAGTGGTCCAGGTTCATTCTTCTGCATGTTGCTGTTCAGTTTTCCCAACACTATTTGCTGAAGAGACTTTTTTCCATTTGATATTTTTTCTTGCTTTGTCAAAGATTAGTTGGCCATATGTTTGTGCATCCATTTCTGGATCCTCTGTTCTGTTCCATTGATTTATGTGTTTGTTTTTGTGCCAGTACCATTACAGCTTTGTAAAACAACTTGAAGTCTGGAATTGTGATGCCTCCAGGTTTGGTTTTCTTTTTCAGGATTGCTTTGGCTATTCAGGGTTCTTTTCTGGTTCCATACAAATTTTAGGATTGTTTATGCTAGCTCTGTGAAGAATGCTGGTATTAGTTTGATGGGGATTGCATTGAATATATAGATTACTTTGGGCTCTATCGGTATTTTAACAATTTTTGTTCAAAATAAATAAATAAAATTAAAAAAAAATACAATTTTTGTTCTTCCAATCTATGAGCATGGAATGTTTCTCTGTTTCTTTGTGTCTTCTTCAATTTCTTTCATAAGCTTTCTATAGTTTTCAGTATATAGATCTTTTACTTCTTTGGTTAGATATGTTTCTAGGTATTTGACTAACACACTAATGAAATCTACTTTCATATGTTATTTCCCTCACCAGAGAAATATCTTGCTACTCAGTGACTTTACAATAACAGCATTATTCAGCCTACCATTTAAGACTTTCTTGGCCCTGCTCCCTGTGTCTTCCCAAATCTATAGACTACTTCATTTGAATATCTGACTTTTGGTATAGGTAATCAGTGTAGATCCGTACTATCTTAACTCATACTATACTTTTCACATAAAGTACTTTTTTCCTTTATTTTTACCTGTCTAAATTTAATCTACTTTAGACCATAAATAAATTCCATTTTCTTTGTCAGGTTAAGTAGCCATTCTGGCCCACCCTGATTTTTATATTCTATACTCTACTCTTTGATCATTATTTTTATATGTATCATTCATTTTAAGTTTAATAATATGTTGCTATACTTAGTTATATCCCATTTTTCTAACTATGTTGTCAGTTCTTGATAGACCTGGATGATGACTTACACTTCTCTGTGTTCCAAATTTTTTTCTTTATATTCTTTTCAGTACACAGCACAGTGCTTTGCTGTGACATTATAGGTGCTCATTAAATTATTTGAATTAAATAAAACTGTATATTTATTGTTACTGTTAAATTAGTATGTTGGAAAGATCTGTATCAGAATCCATGAAAAATATATTGTGAATTCTTCTAAAAAATGTTTCCTCATTTTCTAGTTAGGTTCTTCATTCCTCTAATGCAGCGTTTCTCAGTTTTAGCACTGTTCAGGTTTTGGGACAAATAATTTTTGTGAGAAACCTTCCTTTGCGTTGTGGAATCCTAAGCAGCATCACTGGCCTCTGTACACTACAAAGTAGTAGTGCCATACATGCTGTAACTAATTAAAATGTGTCTAGACATTGTCAAGTGTCCCTGGGAGCAAAATTGCTGACAGTTACAAACTACTCTGGTGGTTTTAGCAGATATTTTTTCAACAGAACATAAGTATGTAGATAAAACAATGAAATTATAATCTTATTGAAAGTAACTTTCATTCTTTTTTTTTAGTGTTTTATTGAATTCCCATGCAATTTCAAGTGCATGTTGTTGGACTAAAAAGAATGCTATAGAGATATGTTCCTTCAGTGCTATTCAAATTTATAACTTCAGTAGCTTATGATGTCTAAGGTTAATTGTCAGAATGTTGAATTAGCTTTGGCAGGAAGCCTAGGTGAACCACTTACTAGGGAACAGGGAAAACTTAGTAATAGGATAAAAAAGAAGAGAATGAACAAGGTATATCTTTAATTGTTCATCTTTCTCAATATAAAAGCATCTTCATATGATTTATTCAAGAGTTATAAAGTGCCTTATGTATGCATATAAGAATGACTAAACAGTAATATATGTTTTTAAAAAAGGTAAGAACTTTCCTACTTTCTAACTATTTATAATGCATTGTGAAAATAACACACACACACACACCTGAAACAATAACAAAACAAGACAGCATATGTGATTATATGACAAATGAATTGGGACTTCATAATAGAAATCTATAGAAAAAGAATATCATTTTGTTTTAGAACAGTACTTTTCCAAGCAATTTTCACTAAAAACATCTTGCCTTTGCACTTTCTCTAAAAGTCATGGTATCATTGTATTGTTATACTCCTCTTTCAAATTTTTACCAGAGTTCATTTCATAGACCTCAAGTTGAGATATTCTCCACCCACATTTCCCTCTACTTTCAGTTTCCTGTCAATAATATGGGGTAATGTAATACTAAAAGTTCCACTAACCTCTCTTCAATTAACTTGTAAGTAAGAANTCCTTTTGTTTTTTCTGTAGTGTTAGTGTATGAGAAGGAAGAATTGATGATGTTTAAGGTGAGGAGAACAGAAAAGTTTGAAAGATAAATGCTGGTTAGAGGGAAAAATAAAAACAGTGAAAAGATCAGCTATAACTCAGCTTCACTGAATCCTCTACTCTTATTTCAGGGAAACATTATAAGAAGAATCCAGTTTTTCCACTATAGAAACAATCTCCTTAGATTGTTGTTGTTGTTTTTTAAACTCAATTCTTATTTTTCATTGAAGTAATCTTTCATTTTTTAAAAAATCAAATGATGCTAAACTAGCTCATAACAATAATAAAAATCAGTAATCTGGGTTTTTTCCCTACTGCTTCCAGAAACAATCACTTTCTTTTAGCTATGATAGTTACATATATATTTCATATCATGCCCTTTGTGGTATTAGTTTTAGACACTATATGTTGACTTCTCTATTTTTTATGGCTACCACAAATTATCACAAACTTAATGGCCTAAAATAACACAAATTTATTATCTTGCAGTTCTGTACTTCAGAAATCCTATTCAAGATGTCATTTAGGCTAAGATCAAGATGTAGACAGGAGCTTTCTTCCTTTCTGGAGGCTTTAAGTAAGAATCTATTTCCTTGTTTTTTCCAGCATCTAGTGGTCACTTTCTTTCCGGGGCTCATAACTCCCTCCCCCCACCCCCACCTTAAAGTGAACAGTGAGGCAGGCCTAGTCTTCACAATGCCATCTCTCTGATTCTCTCTTCTACTTTAAGACTCTTGTAATTACATTGGGAACACCAAGATAATCCTAAATAAACTTCTTATTTTAGCCCCTATTTTAAAACCCTGGCAAGTAAGAGACAAATAACTATGAAATAATTAAAAGTCAGTGAGATAAGAGCAGTTGTATTGTTATATATCTTGACTCTATTATTCAGGTATAGTCTGCACAGTTCAGTGTATATATGCTGCATTTCCTGGAGATGATTCTTTAACTTGGAATTTTGAGAATGACTGAACCTACACAGTAATGAAAAAGCAATAAAATTTATTATCTATGTACATACAATTATCATTTTACAATGAAATACATATCTCAGTAATTAATTTCAGTTGATATGCTGTAGTTCTTTACATTAATTTTTCTCATTTAAATAATGATGAGACTCCTATTCTAGCAGTAATGGAGTAACTTGTATTGGGTAGCCCTTTCACTGAAAACAAGAATGAAAACTGGATAAGATATCCAAAACAATGGTTTGAAAGGTTTGGAGAACAACCAATTTAAGCACAACTTGAGAGTATGATATGTGAGAGAATAGAAGCACTGGTGAGCTCCATATTCATCCTGGCATTTCCCTGAGGGCATTTTTTAGTTCCTGGTGTAGAAGATGAGAGCCCAAGTGGAAAATGAGTCCTAACTGTCATTAGCCAACTTTAACTCTTAAGATCTATATGTACATTTTGAAATTCCAGGAAGTTTATCAAAACACAATCTGTAAGCCTGAAGAAGTTAGCAGAGGTTTGAGCAGCTGCATGGGTCTGAGGGAAAGGTTCAGTTTAAGTTGTGCCAACATGGGAGGGCTTTGGTAAACAATACAGACTTAACTGAGACCCAGGGGGACCACATTTTAGGAGATGACAAAATACTGAAATATATCAGCCCCAATAAAGACTAAAACCACTGGTACTCAGTCTGCCTGACAGAAGAAAACTGTTGTAACCTTTTGTAGAAAGCTAACAGCATCCAGAGCCTACAAAATTTCTCAACCTTAATGTCAGTCATCTCATTAGAAATTTAATGGTATGCAAACAAACACTTCCAAGTAATTGAAACCAAGAGAAAAAACAGACCCACAGCTGATTCAGATATTGACATTATCAGGTATTTAAAAATAACTGCAATTGGGGCGCCTGGGTGGCTCAGTCAGGTAAGCGACTTCGGCTCAGGTCATGATCTCACAGTTTGTGGGTTCAAGTCCTGCATTTGGCTCTGTGCTGATAGCCAGCTCAGAGCCTGGAGCCTGTTTCAGATTCTGTGTCTCCCTCTCTCTGACCCTCCCCTGCTCATGCTGTCTCTCTCTCTCATTGTCTCTCTCTCTCTCAGAAATAAATAGAACATTAAAAAAATTTTTAATTAAAAAATATTAAAAGAAAATAACTGCAATTAATATCTTCATAAAAATAAAAGATGGAGAAACCTAAAATCTTGTTTATTAAAAAAAAAGTCAGATGAAAAGTATAGAAGTGAAATGTGCTTTAAATGAAATGAAGAATTCATTAGATATCTTTAATGGAAGAGATTAAGCACAGAAAAAGAAAATAAATGAACAAGGAGAGACTTCAGTTGACAGTAGCCACATTGGAACACACAAAAAAAAACAAAGCTAAAATCAAAATAGGCCCTAAGACACATAGAGCACATGGTAAAAACATGTTTAGCATTTAGAGAGAGAATGTTACCAAAGCAATATTTTATAAAATATTGATTGAGAATTTTATAAAAATTGAAAGCATCCACAAATCAAGAACCAAGAAAATTTTCTATGTGTGTACACACATACATACACATACAGCTAAGGCATATTGTATCAAATTGCTAAAAAAACAAGGGCAGTTAGAAAATTTAATTAATTTTGCTTTCTGGTCAGCCAGTCTTTCAGAATAATTAATGACTTTAGCAACTGTACTTTTCCTTTTTTCTGCCATTTTAGGAAAATTCAGGAAGCCTGTCAATAGCTTCCAACATAGTTAACTTCTTAGTCTCCTTGACTGTAATTTTCTTCTCCAACTCCATTATTCTTTATAATAGAGTCACAACATACAAGCTTTTAATTTATGTATATCAAACTATATGTCCAAAAAGAAAAAGTTATTTAAAATATTTTGTATGTACAGTAGGCATTGTACTCAATGTGTTTATTGCTTGGAATGAGTATGAGACAAGAGACTTGAATTTATAATACATTCAGCTGGTTCTATGTCACTGCTTACAGTGCCTCTTATAACTGAGGTGCTGTAAGTAGCCAAACTGACTAAAATTCTGGTATTTAAAAACACAGGGGTACCTGGGTGACTCAGTCGGTTAAGCATCTGACTTCACCCCAGGTCATGATCTCACAGTCCGTGGGTTTGAGCCCTGCATTGGGCTCTGTGCTGACAGCTCAGAGTCTGGAGCCTGCTTCAGATTCTTTGTCTTCCATTCTCTCTGTCCCTCCCTCGTTCAGTCTCCGTCTCTGAAAAATAAATCAACATTAAAAGCATTTTATTTTTTTAATATAATTTATTGTCAGATTGGTTTCCATACAACAGCCAATGCTCTTCCCAACGAGTGCCCTCCTCAATGCCCAACACCCACTTTACCCTCTCCCCCACACCCCATCCACCCTGTTTGTTCTCAGTATTATGGATATAACTAAACTGAGACAATTACCCTTAATGGAATCCTTTCTTCCAGAAGAGATAGAGAAAATAAAACATTTTTATAATATATTTATTTTTGTACCTTTATATTTTTTCCTTTTAAAAAGTAGGTATTCCACGTGTACCATATAATGAGATTTTGATACTCACATGGGAATTTTCAAAGTTATTGAACACAATTTTACCTTAACCTAACTTTTATTTCTATCTACATGATTTAATATTTGATTTCCATAGTTATGTTATTGTTCAAACCAGAGGTCCTTCCTTTGTGCTTTTAGCATGCGTCCACTTACCAGGTTGGTTTTTGTTTTCTCTATTTGACAGCATATTTAGAAATTTAGCTGTATTTCAAAATGACATAAAGTATACTTCTTTAGAGTCTATGAAAATTTCAAAGATGGTTTGCTTCTGTACTATTGTATTTCCAGATCTGCTCAGATATTACATCTTTTTTGTAAAGCATACCTTTTCTCTGAATGTCACTGAAATTGTGATATTAAAACCTAAAAATTCTTAACTTCCCCTAAGGGAAGAAAATGTAGAGAACTATTGATTTATAGACTTTTCTCCGAAGAAACCATATTTTGAAAGATTGATGCATATATTAGCATGGTTAGACCTAGACACTATTTAATATTTTCCTTTTTAGAGAAGTTTTTCCTTTAATTAATTAAAAAATTGTTCTTTATTTAAAGCACCTGGTTAGTTTATGTTTATATTTATATTTATTTGAGACACATAGGGATTTATAGCATTTAAGATACCTTAATAAATGAAAAAGTTTTATGAAAAAGAAGTAATTGTTGAATAAACATTTAAGACAAATTGGTGGCAGAAATAGAATGACACCCACTTTCTTGATTTGATAATTTTACCATTTGTTTTCTTAATATTGTAAATCTTAAAATAAACCAGTGATAAGCCACATTATTAGGAGATATATGTCTTGTAACAACTTTATATTTGAATTTTAATTAGAGCTGGTGCTAGGACTTTATTGAGTACCATAGCGCTTTAAGCATAGGATAAAAATGGACTAAATTAACTACTTGTGGAATTTATTGGATATATGTGTTTGTTACATAGGTCTGGTAGTCTCACTTTTATATTTGATAGAAGTTTTCTAATGAGATTATAATCTTTAGCATCATTTAGACAAGATGATCTTCCTGGGAGGATAAAAGATTAATGTTATTTAATGTTAAAGTGACATCTGATAACTTCAAAAATAGCAGGAACCAAGCCAGATTGTCTAAGTAAGGCTGATGCATTAAAATTAATGTATGAAGCAATAGTTTGGCTTCTTATAAAATCACTAAGCATTTCCCACTTGCTTCTTCAGTCAAGTTGAAAGCTCTGATAGTAGAATACTGCTCTAAGAATTATTTTATAAAAGAAGTCAGTTTATACCACATTGTGTGTACCAAAAAGTATGATAAAAAATATTAAAATGGAGATAAGCTTTTAACAAAGGATTTACTGAGAAGTGTGGTTAACATTTTCGTCATTTATTAATTTACTGGACATGTTCACATTTACCCAGCTTTAAGTGACCACTCTGTGTCAGTTACAAAAGTAACTCAAAATGTAATCTGTACCTTCCTAATCTAATGGGGAGTAAAGATCTCTGAGTAAATAATAAATATAACAACAACAACAACAAATCCTAGAATGCAGGTAAGAGTAAGATACTACTTATAGTAGAAAAAGTGCTTATCTCTGATCCTAGAATCTAGATAAATCTTGTGAAAGTGATATTTTACTCCTGAAGGATGATTAGGAGTTTCAGGGATGCAGAAGGGCATTCACTATAGGGATAATATAAAGACAGAGAGGTAAGGGATTGCCTAATGCATTAATGAAACCACTGATAATTGTGACTAGAACAAAGAGGCCGTGAGAGTGTAACAGGAAATGAGGAAAAAAAATGCAGTCAAAAATTGGGTTACAAAGTGAGTTGTTTCATCAAGCTTGAGATGAGATATTAAATACAAATTAAAACAAGGATACAACATGACAAAAGTTACATTTTAGAAAGGTCAGCCTGGTGCATCTATGATAAGGACACTATTAAAACTGTGGTTAGAAATTATAAAGTCTTAAATAAGAATCTGGAAGTAGAGGAATAGGTATTTTCGAGATAAATTAAGGCAAGTAGAAATATGACTCAGTTACTAATTGTTGTTGGGACTCAGAGGAAGATGTCTAAAAATATTTCCACAATTCTGACATGGACTAGTGGATGAAGTAATATTTATTACAACAAAAACTAGAGAAGCAGATTTTAGTTAGGACAGAAAATTAAGATATTTCAGAGCAACTCTGAATTACCTTTAAACATTACCATTACCAATAAATTTGGACCTTTTTTTTTTCTGGAATAGTTTCACTAATGGCAATAACCACTATCTATATATTTCTTTCTTTTTATTACATCGGTAGTAGACTAATTTATTCAGAAAAGTCATATAATTAAAATTTTTTAAAGAAATATGCGTTAAGAAAATAAATGAATTATCACATTTAATACTTAAAGTAAGTTAGGAAAGCCACGTATAGTCATGCTTCAATAGACAATTGTTGGCAACATACAAAAAGAGATATGGAACACTTTATATAATAACCCAGTTGTTAGGCTACCAAAGGTTTCTCAGTAAATTTAAAAAGATTAAAATCATATAAAATATCTTCTCTGACCACAATGGAATGAAGCTATAAATTTAAAAAGGGGGAAACTAGAAAATTGACAATATGTGAAAATTAGGTAACTCATTCTTAACCAGTGGTTCAAAAAGAAGTCACTAGCAAAATATTTTGAGACAAATGAAAACAAAACACAACATACCAGAACTAATAAGATGCTATGAAAGCACTATTCAGAGGGTTATTTATAGCTATAAATGCCATCATTAAAAAGGAAGAAACACCTCCAATTAATGAGCTAACTTTATTCCTAGATAAACTGGAAAAGAAGTGAAAATGAAACCCCAAACGAGCAAACACAGTTGTAACAACAAAATAAGAATAGAAAGAGGATAGAGGTATAGAGTAGCAGAATTTTTTATGCTATTGAAGTTAAGCTCTCAACTCAACCAGATTTTGGAAGTTAAATATATTNTAAATAAAAAACATTTAAAAAAAAAAAAAAGAACTTCATTCTTTAAAAAAAAAATATATATATATATATATTCCTCATGAAAACCGCAAAGAAAATATCTAAAAGGTATATAATAGAAAATGACAAAGGAATCAAAATACAGTAAAATCTTGGTTTCCAAGCATTATTTGTTCCAGAAACGTCCTTGTATATCAAAGCAAATTTCATGAACCATTGTTTCAGTTGTGATCATGTGATGTTCAGCATCACGTACTACTCATATTGCAAGACATCGCTTGTTTAAGTGAAATTTATTAGAAATCTTTGCTCATCTTGCAGAACAAGTTACTTGTAATCAAGCTTTTACTGTAATTTATTACAAAGAAAAGGAAAAAAATCAGCTAAGCACAAGATAAGGCAATAATGCCAGGATAGAAGGAAAGAGGGAAAAAGAAAAGGGAGAAAGGAAGAAAATAATAAGGATTTAGATGGAAACAAGTGAAATACAGAAGAATAGAAAAACAACAGTGAAAATGAAACCAAAAGTTTGTTCTTTGAAAAGATTAAGGAACTCTTTGCTAGATTGACTAAGAAAAAAGAGAAGACACAAAATTAATCTGAAATGAAGGTGGGAATATTACTACCAACCTTACAGAAATAAAGGATTATAAAGAATACTGTGAACAATTGTATGCCCACAAATGAGATGACCTAGAGGAATAGACAGATTCCAAGAAACATGTGAATTACCTCATGAAGAAGAAGAAATAGAAAATATCAACAGACCTATAACAAAGAGATTGAACAGTAATCAAAAACCTCCCAACAAAGAAACGTCTAGGACCAGATGACTTCACTTATGAATGAAACCAAACACTTAAAGAAGAATTAACACCAATGCTTCTCAACATCTTCCAAAAATTGAAGAAGAGAGAAAATCTATAATGAGGCCAACTACCAAAAGCCAGATACTCAGAAAACTAGTAGTATCCTTAACATGATAAAAGACATTTATGAAAAACACATCTAACATGCTCGGTGGTGAAAAACTAAAAACTTTTTTTTAAGTCCAGGAACAACACAAGGAAAGGTATTTACGTTCACCAGTGATACTGAATACTGCATTGGAAATTCTAGCCAAAGTAATTAGATATGGAAAAGAAATCAAAGACATCCATACTGTTCAGGAAAATGTAAATCTATCAGTATCCACAGTTAACTCTGATTCTGTATATAGAATATATACACAAAAAAGTTATAGCCAACAAAAGAGTTCATTAAAATTGCAGGGTAAAAGAACACAAAAATCACTTGGTTCTATATACTAGCAATAAACAATCTGAAAAGGAAATTCCATTTAAAATGCCATTTGAAAAGTAAAATTCCTAGGAATAAATTTAACCTAGGAAATAAAAGACTTATACAGTGAAAAATTACAAAAACTGCTGGAAATAACTGAAGATTAGATAAAGAAATGAAAAGCAATCCCATGTTCATGGATTAGAGGACTTCATATTATTAAGATGTTAGTTCTAGTCAGTGTGATCTACAGATTTAGTGTAAACCCTATCAAAATTCAAACAGCTTTTTGAAAATAGAAATGAAAAAACCATACCTGAAATTCATATGAAATTACAAGGGGCCACAAACAGCTGAAACAGTATGTAAAAGAAGAACAAAATTGGAGAATGTATCCCAATTTCAAAACTTACTACAAAGCTTACCATAATCAAAACAGTGTGGCACTGTTATAAAATAGATCTGTAGACCAGTGGAATAGAATTGAGGACCCTGAAGTAAATCCATATATCTATGGGAAATTGATTTTGAACAAGGATGCTAAGTTAAAGCTGTAACAACAGCTTTGGGAAAGAAAAAGTCTCTTTAACAACTCCTGCTAGAACAACAATGATCTTGGATTTGATGGATTTTTGTTTTTCATCATTTTAAATGTACTCTTTAATCCCCATCATCTACCCCCCCTCCCACACATCCCATCTAGTAAACATCAGTTGTCTCTGTTTAAGAGTCTGTTTCTGGGACACCTGGGTGGCTCAGTCGGCTGAGCAACCGACTTCAGCTCAGGTCATGATCTCACGGTTCGTGGGTTTGAGCCCCGCATCGTGCTCTGTGCTGACAGCTAGCTCAGAGCCTGGAGCCTGCTTCAGATTCTGTGTGTCTCTCTCTCTCTCTGACCCTCCCCTGCTCACGCTGTCTCTCTCTCTCTCTCATAAATAAAACATTAAAAATTTTTTTTAAAAAAAGTCTGTTTCTTGGTTTATCGCTCTCTTTTTTCTCCTTTGTTCAATTATTTTAGTTCTTAAATCCTACATATGAGTGATATCATATGGTATTGGTCTTTCTCTGACTGACTTATTTCTCTTAGCAGTATATTCTCTAGCTGTATTTATGTTGGTATGAATGGCAAGATTTCATTCTTTTTTATGGCTGAATAATATTCCATTGTGGCATCATCTAGCCATTCATCTTTGATGGACATGTTGGCTGCTTCCGTAATTTGGCTGTTGTAAATAATGATTCAGTAGACATAGGGGTGCATGTGTCTCTTTGAATTACTATTTCTGTAGTAATGGATTTTTTTATATGATACCAATAACATTAGCAACAACAACAAAAATAAATTGGACTTGACCAAAATTAAAAGCCTTAGTACATCAATGAACATTATAAAGATAGAAAATGAAAGAGATAAAATATTTGGAAATCATATATTAGGTAGCATTTAATATCCAGATTATATAAAGAACTACAACTCAACAGCAAAAGGACAATCCAATGTGAAAATGGCCAGAGGACCTGAATAGATACTTCTCCAAAGAAGATAAACAAATGGCCAACAAACATGTGAAAAGATGCTCTACATTACTAGTTGTCATGCAAATGCAAGTCAACCACAAAGAATTACCAGTTTATACTCATTAGGGTGGCCGTTAAAAAAAAAAGTGTTGATAAGCATGAATTGGAATCCTCACATATTGCGGGTAGTGATGTAAAATGGTACAGCCACTGTGAAAAACTATTTGGCAGTGCTTGAGACTAAACTCAGAATTGCCATATGACTGAGCATTTCTACATATCCCTAAAAGAATTGGGGCATCTGGGTGGCTCCGTCGGTTAGGCGGCCAACTCATGCTCAGGTCATGATCTCACGGTTCGTGGGTTTGAGCCCTGCGTCCGGCTGTGTGCTGACCGCTAGCTCAGAGCCTGGAGACTGCTTTGGATTCTGTGTCTCCCTTTCTCTCTGACCCTCCCCTGCTCACGCTGCCTCTCTCTCTCTTCCCCTCTCTCTCTCTCAGGAATAAATAAAACATTAAAATTTTTTTAAAAAATTAAAAAGAGAGACTCAGATATTTGTATGCCAATGTTGATTGCATCAAAAAAAATGGAAACAATATTAAGTGTTCACTAACAGATGAATAGATAAGCAAAATGTAGTATATATGCATACTGGGATATCATTCAGTCATTAAAAGGAATGAAGTAATACATGATACATGCTACCATGTGGATGAAGCTTGGAAACACTATGCTAAGTGAAATTAGCCACACACAAAAGGACAAATACTGTATGATTTCATTTATATGGGTTCTTAAAGTAGTGAAATTTATAAAGAAAAAATCTAGGGGAAATGGGACATCAGTTACTTAATGTTTATAGATTTTCTATTTGTGTAACTGATAAGTTTTGGAAATAGATAGTAATGACAGTAGCATATTACTGTGAGTATAATTGATGTCACTAAATTATACATTTTATTTTTTTGTAATATTAAACAATTTTTAATCCAGAATAAATGTAAATTTAAGAAATCCATTCTTTTTTTCTTAAATAGTTTGTCAAGTTGGTTTTCATAGAACGCCCAGTGTTCGTCCCAACAAGTGCCTTCCCCCATCACCATCACCCCCCTTCCCCTCTCTCTTACCCCCATCAGCCCTCAGTTTGTTCCCAGCATTCAAGAGTCTCTCATGGTTTGCCTCCCTCCCTCTCCCCAACTATTTTCCCCCTTCAAATGACATATCAGATAAAGGGCTAGTATCCAAAATCTATAAGGAACTCACCAAACTCCACACCCAAAAAACAAATAATCCAGTGAAGAAATGGGCAGAAGTCATGAACAGACACTTTTCCAAAGAGGACATCCAGATGGCCAACCGACACATGAAATGATGCTCAGGGTCCCTCCTTATCAGGGAAATACAAATCAAAACCACACTGAGATACCACCTCACGCTTGTCAGAGTGGCTAAAATGAACAAATCAGGAGGCTATAGATGCTGGTGAGGATGTGGACATATGGGCACCCTCCTACACTATTGGTGGGAATGTAAACTGGTCCAGCCCCTCTGGAAAACAGTATGGAGGTTCCTTAAATCATACATTTTAAAATGGTTAAAATGCAAATTTCTGTATTTTTCCATGGCAAAATAGAAAGGAAAACAAAAACCAGTTGACCATAAATGTGACTTTTAATTTATGGACTTTGTATCTGTTGCTATATGTCCTTATACCACTTTGTATTGATTCCTGTAGCCTTCTAGTACTTAAAGTCAGCAAGTGAGAATTCTCCAACTTTCTTCTTTTTGAGATTGACTATTATGTGTCTCTTGAATTTTCATATGATGTTTACAATCTGCTAATCAGTTTTTAGAACTGGGTTTTTAAGCCAAGCTCTGCAATTACTAGTTATGGGAATTTCAAAAATTAGTTGTCTCATTTGTTTCATAATCATAGGTCATGGGAGTTAAGTGAGAAAATATAAATAAATACATGTAAATGCTCAATATACTACTACTAGTAGTATTGGTACTATTACCACCACTGTCACTGTCAATGTAATACCATTTTAATATATTGACTAGAGTAAATTAGTACTCTATCTAGTGTGAATTCTTTCTTCAACAATGAAGACCCTATTATAATGGGAAGAACATGAAAATTGGAATGAGTCTGCCTGAGTGTAGTAACAATGGAATATTGATAGCATGCTAAACTTATAAGTATTTTAAATCTAGCTATGTTTCTTGAAGCCATGAATATAGAAATGTTCAGTAATCAGTTCATGGGACAAAACTGATAGTTGGTGAGGTCACCTTAATTTGGTTTCAGTTGGAGAATAGGAAAAAAGATAGGTTAAAGTAAGTTTATTCTTGAACATTCATTTTTTTTACACTCACTTCATGATTCAGTTTGCTTTGTTTTGTTTTCATTACATTTAGATTGTTTCTTTTTATGAGATTTTTTTTCTGGTATTATATCAGCTTTAATTTTTTCTTCTTCTATGTTATATATAATACAGAGGCCCTCCATGTCCTCTTTGTTTTAGAATACAATTATCCTACTATTTTGCCAATATACTATTCATATGCATATTATTTGTATCTTCCATATGATTTTAATGCAAGTAGGTGCATGTTAAATCATATATTTTACCTGGCTTTTTTAACAGTTAAAACCAGGAACAGCTAGCTAGTTGGCTCAGCCAGTTGAATATCCAACCCTTGATTTCAGCTCACTCCATGATCCTAGGGTCATGGGATCAAGCTCCTCATCAGGCTCTTTGCTGAGCATGGAGCCTGCTTAAGATTCTCTCTCTCTCTCCCCCTCTACTCCTCCCCCACTCATATTTATTCTTTCTCTCTCTCTCTCTCTCTCTCAAATAAAAATTAATTAAAACAGTTAAGACCATTATGATTGAGGGGTGCCTGGGTGGTTCAGTTGTTTAAGCGTCCAACTCTTTCAGCTCAGGTCATGATCTCACAACTTGTGGGTTCAAGCCCCATGTTGGGCTCTGTGCTGACAGTGTGTAACCTACTTGGGATTTCTCTCTTCTTTCTCTCTGCCTCTCCCTGGCTTGTTCTCTCTCTCTCTCTTTCTCTCTCAATAAATACATAAACATTTTTTTTTTCAAAAAAAAAAGACCGTTATAACTTGATTTGAAGTTGATGTGGGAATACTAATCTGGAAGCTTTCTGTCCCTAGGTTGGGATTTCTGGAAAGGCAGTATTTGAGTACTGTTAGTCACTATTAATCAAGAGAAAATGAGTTGTTTATTGAAGTTTATTATAGCAACTTTTTAATTTTTTCTTCCAGAAGTCAACTGTTATCAACATTGTATCTTTGAATCATAATTGTACTAACATATCAAAAGTTTTTCTGTAATAGCCATTTATTTAAAAGTTGTTGTAGACTGTTTGTATTATTACCAGTGCATTTTACAAGGATAGGAATTTTTTTTTTTTTTACAAATAGTTTATTGTCAAATTAGTTTCCACATAACACTCAGTGCTCATCCCCACAAGTGTCCTCCTCCATGCCCATCCCCCCTCCCCCCCACATCCATCAGTCCTCAGTTTTTGTCAGCATTCAAGAGTCTCTCATGGTTTGCCTCTCTCCCTTTCCCCCACCATTTCCGCCCTTCTTCTCCCCCTTGTTCCTCCGTCAAGTTCCTCCTAATCCTCCTATACGTGCAAACATATGATATTTGTCCTTCTCTGCCTGACTTATTTCGCTCAGCATAACACCCTCAAGGTCCATCCATGTTGCTACACATGGCCAGATTTCATTGTTTCTCATGGCCATGTAGTATTCCATGGTATAGATAAACCACATCTTCTTGATCCATTCATCTGTTGATGGACACTTAGGCTCTTTCCATGTTTTAGCTATTGTGGAGAATGCTGGATAGGAATTTTTTAAACTCTTTTTTTTTTTGAAATCATTTAAAACTTTCAACTTCTGCCTAGTTCTATTGTGACAGTTAGTACTTTATATTACAAATATTTGTTTACTCAATCTATTTACATACGAGACTGATTTCTTTGCATCTTCGTTCCCTTGGTTGTATCTATTACATAACATAAACTCAAGGAATAAAATGATTAGCTCATCATTTGGAAGACTCTAAATTGAAGACCTTGAGTTTTTTGCTCTAATTTCTTCAGTGTTACTCCAATAATCTCAACTTTTAATTTAAAAACTTTAATAATTGACACGGGAAACATTTTTTAAATGCCTACTTCAAACCTCTTACAGATGGTTATATAGGGGCATCTGAGTAGCTCAGTCACTTGAGTGTCTGATTCTTGATTTTAGCTCAGGTCATGATCCCAGGGTCATGGGACTGAGCCCTGCATCATTCTCTGTGCTGAGCATGGAGCCTACTTGAGATTCATTCTCTCTCATGCTCTCTCTCTCTCTCTGTCTCTGTCTCTCTCTCTCTCCCCTCCCCCCCCACCATGCCCCTGTCCTCGACTCACACTTTTACTCTCTAAAAAAATTTTAAAATGGTTATATAATTTTTCATTTTAGTATGAATTAAGTCAAATGTCATGAGTGTTTTCATCATTCAGTCATGGCACTTTAAATCTAGGAAGTAATTCTCAAATCAGGATATGAACACTATTTCCATTAGCCAGGTTAAATAGTAATATTAAAGAGTTTAAATGTAGACTTTTCAGTAAAATTCATTTGGCCAGATAAAGTTATTTTTTAATGAAAACCAGAATGTCATTTTTATAAGTTTTTTTACTTATTTTGAGAGAGAAAGAGGGTGCACAAGTAAGCAAGTGTGAGTGAGGGAATGGCAGAGAAAGAAGGAAAGAAAGAATTCCAAGCAGGCCCCATGCTGTCAGCACAGAGCCTCACACAGGACTAGAGCCCATGAACCATGAGATCATGACCTCAGCCAAAATCAGGAGATGCTTAATCACCAGGAGCCCCCAAAATGTCATTTTTTAATTTACATTTGAGACAGGAGATATTCTAAAATATCTAGAGTATATAAGTACCTTATTTGTGATTCTCTCTTTTCTAATACTGAGATACTTGTAAAGGTCAAATAATCAAAAAGTTGCTTTTTGAGCACTGACTCTGAGTAATGATAGGTAGATAATCTTGGAGTTTAAGAGCTTAGAGTTTCTATTTTATATATATATATGATAGTTGACATAAATGCACACTATCTTTAATTTAAAATTTTTAGTAGTGACTTTTTAAAAACTAAATGAAAGCAGATGATAATTTTAATATAATTTAACTCAATATATTCATCAGATTATTTTAAAATGTATTCAATATTTTTAAATTAGTCTTTCTTTACTAAGTATTTGAAATCTGGTATATATTTTACAATTAATATGCATTTCAGTTGCCTGTTTCAATTGTGAAATTTACTGAATCACTCTGTGTCTGTTTTCCTATTTTTACAATGACAACAGTTATAAGAATTAGATAACATATCACATGCCTGGCAAATGATAAGTGTTACATAAATCTTAGCTACTTTCAAAAAAAAAAATTTTTAACAGGTGAACATGGCATGTAATGACTTCACTCCCTCAAGACAAAGATTGAATTTTAGGGATTATATCATAACCCTCAAAACACTCATCTCTTTCCCTTGGAAAATGCTGGACACACACCTCTCTGACTCCTTGTTTAAATTATTTTTTTGGATATTTATATGTTTTTGAGAGAGTGAGAGTGCTAGTGGAGGGGCAGAGAGAGAGGGAGACAAAGGATCCAAAGTGGGCTCCATGCTAACACCAAAGATCCTGATGCTGGGCTCCAACCCATGAGCCATGAGATAATGTCCTGAACCAAAAATCAGATGCTTAATTGACTGAGCCACCCAGGTGCACCTTATTTTAAAAAGAAGCAAATCATTGTTGGTTCATGAATTATGATTCATGTTCAACACTTAAGATATTAATAACAAGGAAAACTGTGATGGAAAATCTGGGATATAAGTCTTGTTACTTTCTGCTCAATTATTCTGTAAATTCAAAACTACAAAGTAAAATTCTGGGGTGCCTGGATGGCTCAGTCGGTTGAGTGTCCTACTTTGGCCCAGGTCATGATCTCACGGTTCATGGGTGCAAGCCCCGCATTGGGCTCTGTGCTGAGAGCTAGCTCAGAGCCTGGAGGCTGCTTCGGATTCTGTGTCTCCCTCTCTCTCTGACCCTCCCCTGCTCATGCTGTCTCTCTCTCTCTCTCTCTCTCATTCAGAAATAAATAAAATATTTTAAAAATTTTTGTAAAAAGTAAAATTCTGTGAATTGAAAACAAATCAAACAGGCCATTACCATGTCTGCTATTAGTGCTTGATACATCTTAGTTGTGACAGGATCCATCAGTAAAAGTGGTAGCATCATTAAAAGTATCAATAAGAGTTTACTTATAGTTAAAAATATAACTTATTATTTCCTCTTTTCGTAGTTATTATCTGCCACTATTTAAGTAATATATGGAATACTTAAGCATAAAAAGTTGTTTTTACTTTATGGTCACTGGGGTGGGCCATGGGCAATTACTGGTGGTATTCTGATGCTAATGGAAGAAATAGTCCATATATTTTTATACACTATTGCTGGTTTTGAGAATATTTTCTTTTCCTAATTTCAGGTTGGGTGGGACTATATCAGCATACAAGATAGTACCAGATGAAATAGAAGAAATCAAGGTATAGTATGGCATTTTTCACCACTACAAAGACTTAATATTTTGCCAGGTCAAGGGAGGTTGGAGGGAAGGACTGCTTTTTCTTTGTACTATTGAATCTTTGGGTGTGTTAGGAGATCATTTAATTAACAATTATCCTATTTGAATTAAAAAATACGCTTATCAGATAGTCAGATTTCAATTACTATTATTAGTGCATTTCTACAAAGAATATTTGGAAAATCCACAAAGAACCCTTTCCTGTGAACTACATTAAAAATCTACTTAAGAAACGCTGTATATAAGCATTAGAGTGCATACCAGATTATCTTTCTATCTTGTCTTAATTTATTTTCCCTGTAAGCTTTCACTAACTATAAATAGTACCAGTCTTCTAGAAAATATTTCCTGGTTCCATTGAAAACACAATATGCAAACTGCAATTTAAAATTTGTAGTACATTAAATGAAAAATTGGCCTTCCTCTTTGAAAATTACATCATTACTGCATTCTTCTGATTTTAACATTTTAATAAATCCTATGGATTTTTAGTCTTCTAGCATAACATGTGGCATAACATGCTCTGAGAGCAATTTATAATCCAGTGAGAATCAAACTTGCTATCTAATACATAAATAAAATTTAACAACTGAGTAGCAATAATCAAGGGTAACAGTACTGAGTTCAACTGTTAACAATGACATGTAAAGATCTCAACAAATCATTAAGTTTGATTTAATCAAACTTTCCAAAATTGAGTTCAATAAACTCAAATCTTAGTAAATTATTGTTTAATTTGCTTGTATTATTTTTAAATCGGTTAAGGTAATTGTTCTCTATTATATAATATACTATTAGTTATAATATGTCAGGTGCTCTGTGTAGCCAATATCAGGAATTAATTCAGTAATTTTGTTCTAGCATAAAAAAACAAGAGTCTCAAAAGACTCCAACTTGATATACATTCATAAAATAGTTCAGTTTGGAGAAACCTTAGTCTAATCTAGCTTGTGTTACTGAAAGAGGAGATATAGGAATAAATATGAGAGAAAAAAGGAATAATTTTAGACTTGCTAAATTTGAAATCTCTCTCAGATAACCAAATACTCATTAAATCATTGGACAGATTGGCATGAAACTCAGAAGAAAGAAAATTTTATCTTTTAGTTGGTAATGGGATTTGTCCTTATCCAAGAATCACTTGAGACCATGGTAGTAAATGGAATCGTCTATATGAGGTAATAACAGTGGACCAAAACTGTTGACCCATCTAAGAACTAAAGGATTCATATATTTTTTATTAGCACAATTAACTAACAAAAACATTGCCAATTTTTTAATATTGTCCTCTAAAGAAGTAATATTTTCATTGTATTTTTTTTAAAAATTTGGAGTTATAAGAGTTATCCCTCAAGAAATACCTTCAAAAAAAAACATGATTCAACATAGACTCATAATTTTAACAGAACCAAGCAGGAAGCTGATCTTTTACCTCACCCCCTGTTACCCCTAAAAGTAGATGGCAAAGCTTTGAATCTCTCCCCTGGTAGTGTTTGTTGGCTGGGCTGAGCTGTTCAGTCTCCCACATGACTGAATAGACAGCACTCTGATTTCCCTGCCAGTATATTGTAGATGAGGCCAAGTGGGTAGTTGATCTTCCATCAGCACAGCAGAAACAGGCTGTGTTCTGCCTCCTACAGCAGGGTATTGTTAGTGGAGTCCAGTGATGAGCTGAGTCTCTACCCCTACCCAGCAGCAGTAAGACTAAAGAGACAGTGTAAGGTAGAACTACTCACCACTCTGCTTTACCTTCCTTTTCCTGTGTCACTGAGGCCTACAAGGGAAATGTAACTCCATCCCTGTGTGCATCAATAAGACTAATGAGATGGAAGTAATTGATACTTCATTCTCAGTACAAGATAACCTTCTACTTACCCTTTTGTTATCAGCAGGGCCCAGCAGGGAGCTAAACATATCCCTACTATCAATAATGTGGAGAAAGGTGATGCCCCTCTTTGATCAGAAAGGTTTCAGCAGGGCCAAGAGAGGACGTAAACTTCTACCCTCCTGTCTTTGACGAAACAGTATTATCAATGCCTCAGTTTTGCCAGAGTGGTGTCAGTGGGACCCAGCAAGAAGCTGTACATATATGTTCATATGGTCCTCATACCACACTACAACAAAGGATCATCTAAAAAAAAAAAATAAAAAATTAAAAAAAAAAGATTAAGATCTAGAGTCTCATAATATAATAATATAATATCCAGAATTCCCTGGATATAGTAAAAAAATCACTCATCATACCAAGAAAATCACAACTTCAGTGAAGAAAAATAGACAACAGACACCAACACAAAGATGAATCAGATCTTAGAATTATCTGACAAAGATTTCAAAGCCGTTATCATAAAAATGCTTCAACAAGCAATTATTAATTTTCTTGAAATAAATAAAGAAAATAAAAATTACAAGAAGGAACAAAATGTTAATTACAGAACTGAAAAGTACAATCACTAATATAAATGACTGATTGGAGGAGGGAGGTAGGGGGCAGTTGTGCCAGAAGGAAGTGGAACAATACTTTTCAAGTGCTGGAAGAAAGAACTGTCAATCACAAACTCCATATCCAGTGAAGTTATTCTTCAGAAATGAAAGGAAAATGAGGACACACTCAGACAAAAGAAAACTTAAAAAATTTGTCACTAGATAAAGTACCCTGTAAAAATGACTAAGTAAAATCTCTAAAGAGAATTAGAAAATAAATTTAGAAAAGAAATGAAAAAACTTTAAAAAAGAGAGAAAAAGGAAATGATAACAGAAAAAGACTTGCAATTTTTAAAAAAGAAAAGAACAGTTGAATGCATAAATCTAGGAGGCTATCTTATGATTTTCTTAAATCACATTTGAAGATTGAAGCAAGTATTTTAAAACTATATGATGTGTACAGTGCATGTAGAGTAAAAGAATACAATTATATTTAAATATGGGAAGGTAAAGAAAGGGTGACTAAATGGAAGTAAATTTTGTACATTTCATTTCAAATGATAAATCTACTAAAATACTAGTAGGTTGTGATAAGTTATATTTGTTTATTTTAATATACAAAACATCCCCTTAAACCAACCATTAAAAAGCAATGTACAAAACACTATACTCAAATACACTGTATATTAAAATGGAATCTTAAAATTTGTTCAGGTAATCCTCAGTAAGGTATGAGAAACAAGATAAACAGAACACAAGTAATAAAATGGCACATTTAAGTCCTAGAATGTCAGTAATTACCTTAAATATAAATAATTTAAACATACCAATAAAAAAGGTAGAAATTGACATATAGACTTCTAGAAATGATCCAATATGTTACTCTCAAGAAATTCATTTGAAAAATAATGACATAGGTAGGTTGAAAAAAAAAGTTAGAAAAAGATATACCATGAATGTATTAATGTATAAAAAAAGTATTAATTTTTATAGAAGAGGAAAATTCTGAAGTCCATAATCAATGTTTCTTTCTCAAGAAACTAGAAAAAGATGAGCCAAATATTATCAAAGCAAGAAAACAGGAAATACTCAAGAACTGTAATCAGTGAAACAGAAAACAGTAAAACAATGGAGAAAAATCAACAGAATAAAGAACTCTTTTAAAAGCTCAATATAATTGATATATACTAGACAAAGACAAAATCGATTCCAGGATTGAACAAAGACTACCACTACAAATCTTCCATCAATTAAATGGATAATTAGAGAATGCTATGAAAACTTTACACTCATAGATTGGGCATATTAGCAGAAATAGATCACTTCCTCAAAACCCACAAACTACCAACATAAGGAAAGATGAATAGACAATCTGTGTAGTCTTATAACCGTTAATGAAATTAAATGCATAATGAAAAATCTAAAAAGGAAATCTCCTTTGGTCATGATGTTTCACTGGAGAGCTCTACCAAATGTTAAAGAATTGACATCAATTTTAGTCAATAGAAAAGGAGGAAATACTTCCCACCTTGTTTTGTGAGGTTAGTATTTTCCTGATAGCAAAACATGAAGCAGAAGAGACAACCCATAAGTAGACTCATACAAATATGTTCAATAGATTTTTAATCTGCAAAACCAGTTCAGTGAATAACCTTTTCAAGAAATGATGCTGGAACAAGTGAAATCCCTAACTGTGCCCCCACCCCCCCCCAAAAAAACCCCTCAACCTGAATCTCACACCTTATACAAAAATTAACTCAAGTTTAGTCATTCTCACAGGTGTGAGGTAGTATCTCATTATAGTTTTGATTTGTATTTCCCTGACGATGAGTGATGTTGAGCATCTTTTCATATGTCTGTTAGCCATCTGTATGTAGTCTTGGAAAAATATCTATCCCTGTCTTCTGCCCATTTTTTAACTGGATTATTTGTTTTTTTCAGTGTTGTCTTTTATAACTTCTTTATATATTTTAGATACTAACCGTTTATCAGATATGTCATTTGCAAATATATCCTCCCATTCTGTAGGTTGCCTTTTAGTTTTATTATTTCCTTCCTCCTGTGCAGAGGCTTTTTATCTTGTTGAAGTGCTACTAGTTCATTTTTGCTTTTGTTTCCCTTGCCTCAGGAGACATGTCTGGTAAGAAGTTGCTACAGCTGATGTCAAAGAAGTTACTGCCTGTGTTCTCCTCTAGAATATTTATGGTTTCCTGTCTCACATTTAGGTCTTTCATCCATTTTGAATTTATTTTCTTGTATGGTGTAAAAAATAGTCCTGTTTCATTTTTTTGTATGTTGCTGTCCAGTTTTCCCTACACTATTTATTGAAGAGATTGTCTTTTTTCCTATTGGATATTCCTGCCTGCTTTGTTGCAACACTAGTTGACTATATAGTTGTGGGTTCATTTCTGGGTCTTCTGTTCTGTCCCACTGATGTGTATGTGTCTGTTTTTGTGCTAGTACCATAATGTCTTTATTACCACAGCTGTGTAATATAATTTGAAATCCAGAATTGTGAGGCCTCCAGCTTTGATTTTCTTTGTCAAGATTGCTTTGGCTTTTCAGGGTCATTTGTGGTTCCATACATATTTTAGGATTGTTTGGTGTATCTTTGAGAAAATTGCTGTTGGTATTTTCATAGGGATTGCATTAAATGTGTAGATTGCCTTGGATAGTACAGACTTTTAAACAATATTTGTTCTTCAGTTCCACGAGCATGGAATGTTTTCCATTCCTTTATGCCTTCTTCAGTTCCTTTCATCAGATTCTTCTGTTTTTTAGTTTGAAGGTCTTTCACCTATTTGGTTAAGTTTATTCTTAGATATTTTATTCTTTTGAACGTGACTGTAATGGGAGTTCTTTTCTTGATTTCTCTTTGTGATCATTTGTTATTAGTGTTTCGGAATTTAACAGATTTTTGCGTAATAATTTGATATCCATCAGGCTTATTGAAGTTTTTCTAGTAATTTTTTGGTGCAGTATTTAGGGTTTCTAGCTATATAGTAGTATGCCATATGAAAAGAATGATAGTTCTGCTTCTTTTCAATTTGGGTGCCTTACATTTCTTTTTATTGCCTAATTGCTATGGCTAAGACTTCTAATACCATATTGAATAAAACTGGTAAGTGTGGACATCTTTGTCTTGATCTTAGATAAAATGTTTTCAGCTTTTCACTGTTGAGTACGATATTAGCTAGGAGTATGACATATGGCCTTTATTATGTTGAGGTGTGTTCCCTTTATACCCACTTTGTTCAAGAGTGTTCATCATGATTGAAGATTGTATTTTGTTAAATGCTTTTTCTGCATCTATTCAGATGATCACACAATTTTTATTTTTCATTTTGATAATGTGCTGATAATGTTGATTGATTGCTGAATGTTGAATTATTCTTGCATCCCTTGAATAAAGCCCACTTGATTGTGGTATATGTATGATCTTTTTAATGTATTTCTGAATTCAATTTGCTGATTTTTTTTTTTTTTTTTGGTAATGTTCTTGTCTGGTTTTTGTATCAGAGTAATTAATGCTGGCCTTGTAAAATGAGTTTGGAAGCATATCTTCCTGTTTAGTTTTTTGGAGACGTTTGAGAAAGATAGATATTAAATCATTTATAAATGTTTGATAGAATTTACCAGTGAAGCCATATGGTCTTGAACTTTTACTTAGGGAATGCTTTTGACTACTGATTCAATCTCCTTTCTAGTAATCACTTTATGTTTTCTTTTCCTTGCTGATTGAGTCTTGTAAGATTGTATATATCTAGGTATTTATCATTTTATCCAGTTTGTTGACATGTAATTGTTCACAGTAGTCTCTTATGAACCTCTGTGATTCTGTGGTATCAGTTGTAACTTCTTTTCATTTCTGATTTTATTTATTTGAACCTACTCTCGTTTATCTGGGTAAATCTAGCTAAAATTTTATCAGTTTTATCTTTTCAAAAAATCAGCTCTTAATTTCATTAATCTTTTCTTTCGTCTGTTTAGTCTTTACTTCATTTATCTCAATCTGATATTTATTATATCCTTACTTATACTACCTTTGGGCTTGGTTTGTTCTTCTTTTTTTTTTCTTTATGTGTAAATTTATTTAGGATTTTTCTTGTTTCCTGAGGTAGAATTATAGTGCTATTAAGTTTCCTCTTAGAACTGGTTTTCTGCATGCAGTAGATATTAGTTTTTCATATTTATGATTTCATTTTTCTAAGTTTTTTAAAAGTTCTCTTGATTTCTTTGATCCATTGGTTGTTTAGTACTATGTTGTTTAATCTCCATGCATTTGTAATTTTTTTCCAATTTCCTTTTTGTAATTGATTTCTAGTTTCATATCATTGTGGGAGGAAAAGATGCCTTGTATGATTTCAATCTTCTTGAATTTATTGACATTTGTTTTCTGACCTAACGTGGAGTATACTGGAGAATGTTTTATGTGCACTTGAGAAGATTGTGTATTTGCCACTTTTAGATGGAGTGTTCTATATATAACTATTAGGTCCATCTGATCTAGTATGTTGTTTAAGACTGATGCTTCCTTTTGATTTTCTGTCTGGGTGACTTATCTATAGAGATAAATAGAGTGTTAAAAGTCCTCTACTATTATTGTATTGCTGTTGATTTCCCCCTTTAGGTCTGCTAATAATTGCTGTATTGTTTTGGTGCTCCTGTGCTAGGTGCTTATATATTTATAAATATTATATCTACTTGCTGCATTATCATTATGTAATGCCCTTCCTTGTCTTTTATTGCAATCTTTGTTTTAAAATCTATTTTGTGTTAAACAAATATAGCTACGTTATTTTCATTTTCATTTTCATAAAATATCTTTTTCCATCTGTTCACTTTCAGTCAGTATGAGTCCTTACTTCCAAAAGGAGTCTCTTGAAGTAAGTATGTAGGTGACTCTGGTTTTTGTCCATTCAGTCACTCTTTGTCTTTTGATTGGAGCATTTAGTCCATTTATACTAAAGTAATTATTGATAGGTATATACTTAATGCCAGCTTGTTCATTGTTTTCTGGCTGTTTTTGTAATTCCTTTCTATTTCTTCTTTCTTTTCGTATGTTGTCTTTCTTTAGTGTTATGTTTAGTTTCTTTTATCTTTTACGTATTTACTGTAAGGTTTTGCTTTGTGGTTACTGTGAGGTTCATATATGACATCCTATAAATAGAACTGTCTATTTAGATTGATAGCAACTTAAATTAAACACATTCCAAAACTACATTTTTACAAGTTCTCCGTATGTTTTATGGTTTTGAGGTCACATTTTTACCTCTTTTTATTTTATTTATCTCTTAACTAATTATTGTACTTTAATTTTATTACATTTGTTTTTTAGCTTTCATAGTAGTTCCATAAGTGAATTATCTACCATCTTTGCTATATAGTTACCTTTTCTGGTGAGATTTTTACTTTCATGTGTTTCTTGTTATTATTTTGTGCCATTTCTTTTCCTTTTAAAGAGTTTTTTTTTTAACCTTTCTTGTAAAGCCAGTTTATTGGTAACGAATTCCTTTACCTTTTGCTTATCTGAAAAATTCTTTATCTCCCCTCCAATTCTGAATGATAATCTAACAACTTAGAGATTTCTTAGTTGGAATTTTTCCTGTCAGGACTTTGAATACATCATACCACTTTCTTCTGGCCTGCAAAATTTGCCTGCAAAAAAACTGATAGCTATATTGGGTTTCCCCTGTCTTTAAGCTGCTTTTCTCTTGCTGCTTTTAAGATTCTCTCTTTATCTTTAACTTTTATAATTTAATACATCTTGGTGTGGATCTCTTTGGATCCATTTTTTTTTTGTTTAACTCTCTGGACTTCCTAGACACGGATATCTGTTTCTTTCTCCACATTAGAGAAGTTTTAAGCAACTATTTCTTCAAATCTGTTTTCTGCCTCTCTCTCTCTCTCTCTCTCTCTCTCTGGTTCTGTCTCTGTCTCTCTCTCTGTTCTCTTTCACAAATGTTATTATGCTTAATGTTGTTGTATCAGTCTCTTAAATTATCTTCATTTATAAATTTTTTTTTCTGTTTCCTCTTTGTCTGGGTGATTGCTAATTCACTTACAGTTCACTCATCCATTCTTCATTTCATTCAGTTGGCTTTTGAACTCCACTTATGTATTTTTCACTTCAGTTACCCAGCTAGGGTATTAGCGAATATTGCCACCACCTGTGATCATTGACTTTCTTAGTAAGGGAGGAGGAGAATGCTGTGACCATTCACACTTGCCTGCCACAGCCAGGGAGTGGGGGATCACTGCAACTCCTGTGGTAGGCAGTGGAAGGGTAACACACCTGAGTGCACCTACCTATGCTAACAGGGTAGGTGTAGAGTGCACAAATGACATTTGCCCGTGCCTTAGTCTCCAGGGAGAATCCCAACTGACCTCTGCCTCAGAATAGCCCCAGATCAGCAAGGCCTGATTCTTCACATATAGTGTAGGTGCTTTTCAGGTTGGTGCTGTTGTGCTGGATTCTGGGGTAAGTGAGACTATGCACAAGCCCATTAAAAGGAGAATTTCCATTTCCTGTATCAAGTTAAGTCCCTTGATATCTGTCCCATTGGTGTTCTAAGCCAGATGTTTTGGGGAACTCATCTTTCTGGTGCAGTTCCCAAGAATTGGGGTGCCTGGTGTGGGGCACTAACCCCTTGCTCCTCTGAGAAAAGCACCAGACTGATGAGATTTTTGTGTGTCACCATGCCTGTGGTGGGATTTTTATCAGGACCATGTCTCTGCCTCTCCTACCTGTCTCAGTGTTGTCCTTCTACCCTTTGTTGTTGAGAAGCAGTTCATCTAGTTTTCAGATCCTTTAGGTAATTCATATGTAGCTATAGATTTGGTATGTCTAAGGGAGAAATGACTTCATGATCTTCATATTCCACCATATTGGTCTGGCTTCTTACCAGCATGTTCATTTTTCAACATATATTGCAAGACTTGCAAAGAATAGGAGTCTGTGATTCCTAAACAGGAAACAAAGCAGACAACTGCCTGTGAGAGGCTATAGATGTTGAATTTAACAGATTTCTAAATATGCTAAAAAAAAAGAAAAAAGAAAACTTATAGGAAACCATACTGAAAGAAATAAAGCCATGATGACAATATTTCATCAAATAGAAATAATAGATTTTATTTTTAAAAAGGGGCTAAGGCAAATTCTAGAATTACAAGTATAATAACTGAAATGGAGGATTCTCTAGAGGAGTTTGCTCAAAAGTAGCACTGAGTTGGCAGGAGAAAGAATCAGCAGACTTAAAGATAGATCAGTAGGGATTATACAAGCTGAAGATCAGAGAGAAAAAAGAATGAAGAAAAATGAACAGTTTCAAAGAAATGCAGAACATCATTAAGCACACTAACATACAGATAACAGGAATAAAAGAAGAACAGAAAAGAGCGCGTGCACGCACACACACACACAAACTTACAAAATAAGGGCTGAAAACTTGCCAAATTTGATTACAAACATTATACATCCAAGAAACTTCTTCAATTCCAGATAGGATAAACTCAAAGAGATCCACACCTGCACACATAATTTTAGTCAGTGTAAGCTGCTATAGCATACTACCATAGACTGATGGCTCATAAATAATAGAATGTTTTTTTCTCACATTTCTTGAGACTGGAAGTCTGAAATCAGTATGCCGTCATGGTCAGGTTCTTGTGAGAACCCTCAGTGGGTTGCAATCCTCTGATTTCTAGTATTGTCAATGCCAGAAATAAAGCTAGTTATTAGTTCCCTGGCCTCTTCTTATAAGGACACTAGTCTCATTTGTAAAGACTCCACCCTCATGACCTAATGACCTCCCAAAGGACCCACCTGCAGATACCATCACATTGGGATTATGGTTTCAAATTATCAATTTTTGTGGGACACAAACATTTATTTCATACCATACATCCTGGTAAAAGTGTTAAAAGACAAAGAAAAACTTTTAAAGCAATATAAGTAAAATGACTCATCACATTCAGGTGTGCCCCAATAAAATTAACATCTGACTTATCATCAATAAAAGTAGAAGTCAGAAGGCGGTAGAATGACATGTTCAAGTTAGTGAAAGAAAAAAAACTGTCAACAAACCAAGAATGTTATATCCAGGGAAACTATCTCTTAGAATTGAAGATGAAACAGACACATTCCCAGAGAAACAAAAACTGTTGAGAGAATTTGTTGCTAGCAGATCCATCTTACAAGAAACACTAAAGAAAATTCTTCAGGCTTAAAAAGCAAGTGACCATGGACAGCAATTTATTTTTTTTTAATTTTTATTTTTTACAAATAGTTTATTGTCAAATTAGTTTCCACATAACACTCAGTGCTCATCCCCACAAGTGTCCTTCTCCATGCCCATCTCCCCCTCCCCCCCACATCCATCAGTCCTCATTTTTTGTCTGCATTCAAGAGTCTCTCATGGTTTGCCTCTCTCCCTTTCCCCCACCATTTCCCCCCTTCTTCTCCCCCTTGTTCCTCCGTCAAGTTCCTCCTAATCCTCCTATACGTGCAAACATACGAACGATATTTGCCATGGACAGCAATTTAAATCCACACACTCAATAAAAGAGCACTGGTAAAAGTAATTATGTAATTATAAAAGGTAGTATAAATATGTATTTCTTATCTTTTTCTCTCGACTAATTTTTTAAAAGTTTTTAATGTTTATTTATTTTTGAGAGACAGAGAGTGAACAGGGGAGGGTCAGAGACAGAGGGAGACACAGAATCCAAAGCAGGCTCCAACCTTCGAGCTGTTATCACAGAGCCCTATGTGGGGCTCAAACCCATTAACCATGAGATCATGACCTGAGCCAAAGTCGGATGCTAACTGACTGAGCCACCCAGGCACCTCTCAACTAATTGTAAGAGCAATTGTGTAAAAGAATACATATGTCAATTTTGTTGAGTCTGTAACATGTAGAAATGTAATATATTTGATAATAGCACAAACAAAGTAGTTTGAAGCAAAGCTGCATTGAAGTAAGTATATAATACCAAATGGTACTCAAATCCACAGGAACAAAATTGAATATTCAGAAATAACAAATAAGAATGTTAATACAACAGACTCTCTCTACATGTACTTGTCCTCTTAGACATAAACTATGCAACATATTAATTATATCAGTGTACTATTGGATTTAATGTATGTATGTGTATGTATATATATTTTTGTGAACAAAAATATATGGGTAACATGGATAAGCATGATAACACAGAAAAGAGACAACAAAACTATATAGAAGTAATGTTTCTATATTACTATAAATCAGAAATCAATTCTGGTAAGATACACAGTGTAAACCCTAGAGCAACCACTAAGAAAATACCTTTGAAAATAAATAGTTAAAAAAATCATTAAAGGAATTAAAATATCACATCAGAATATATTGATTTCATGCAAAAGAGTAAAGGAGTAATAGAAGAACAAATAAGAGAACAAGAGACACATATAGAATACATAAAGTAAAATGGCAGATGTAAATCCAGCTGTATCAATAATATTATGTGTGAATAGATTTATCAGTGCAGTCAAAAGGCATATACTGTCAAACTATATTAAAAAAATTTTTAAGACCCAACTATAATACTATGTATAGTTGACATGTTATATATTCAAAGATGCCATATAGGTTAAAATTAAAAGGATAGCAAACACATATCATGCAAATAACAATCTGAAAAATGTCAGAATTAAATTCTTTTATTAGTTAGAATACATTTTTAAAGATACTTTCCCTTATCTACTATTTGGTTATGCAGTGATACAGTTTATACCCAAAAAGCAGGTTAAGTGCTTGATTCTTTCCCTTCATATGATTTGAGTTCTTTAAAATTTTCTGAAGCTTGCTTTGTGGTCCAGTATATTGTCTGTTTTGGTGATTGTTACCTTTGCCTTGAAAAAGTCTGCACCTTCTATAGTGATTGGGTTTTGTGTTGTATATAAATAACTATGATGGAGATTTGTCTGTTTTTCATTTTAATTCTATCAAATTCTGCCTTATATTTTTTNNNAAATTATTTATTAAAATTTTATAATTTTTATAAAATATTTTTACATTTGCTTATTGGATTGATTTTTTTTTATCAGTACAAACTATTGTTCATCTATCATTTATTCCCTCACAGTTCTACTTGGTTTGCTATAATATTGCTACAACCACTTTTCTTTGGTTGATGTTCACATGACATTTCTTTTTTTGTCATATACTTTTGTCTCCTTTCTTGTTATTCTATTTAAAATGTGAGTGTCTCTTATAAGCATCTTTGTATTTTTTTCTGAAACATGTATTTTTCACTTATGGCATGTAGACCATTTACATTTATTATAATTATTAACATAACGCTTATTGTTTGTTTCCTGTTTGGCTCATTAGTTTGTCGCCTCTCCTTTTTTGTCTTCTTTTAGATTAATAGAATAGCTTTTATTCAGTTTTTTTCTTTTTATTAATTTGTTAGTTATATACAGTTTGAGTGTAGTTTGTTTTTATGTTTGTTTTGTTGAGTATTTTGTTTTCTGCTGGTTGTGTGTGTGTGTGTGTGTGTGTGCGTGCACATATGTGTGTGTGTGATTTATCCCAGGGTGTGTTACAATATGAACTTGTTACCTTTTTTAATACTAATAATTATTTTTGTCATTTCTAATATTAATTTGGGAAGATTTCTAAACATTGCTTTTGATTATTGCTTCTTCCCATTGTCTTTCTTCTCTTTCTCAGGTTTAATTATACATACATTAGACCTCTTTAGTATGTATCATGTATACATTTTGTCCTATTCTGTTTGTTCATTCTTTCTCTATAACATTTTATGCCTTTTTTGTTGATTTGTCTTTAATATTTTTGCATTCTACTGCATTTTTCCTTTTGACCTGCATTTACATTCTTTAATCCTGATAAACCTGCCCATTTAGATCTGAGTTCCAGATATTGTAATTTATGTGCTAGTATGTCCATTTAATTTTTTATAGATTCCAATTTCTGCTGAAATTTTCCATCATTTCATCCCTTTTTAAAATAACTTTATTTTCTTGAATATTTTAATTATAGGTTACTTTAAAGCTCTTGGCTGCAAACTCCCCATGCATCTGTTGTGGGATTTTTCATCTGTTTTTTTTGTTTTGTTTTGTTTTTCATTTAATATTGGATTCTGTTTTCTTGCACACCAAGTAATTTATATGTTAAAGAACCATTTCTTTGTAGACGTTTTCTCACCTATCATAGAATGTCCCCCTTTCTCCTGATAGGCAGAAAGTATGAAAAACTGATCAGTCCAATCAGGAATTGACGTGGGTTAGAACTGGGTTGAGAATAGTTGGTTTACATCCCTTTATTCCTGCACAATAACAGCACATTTAGCTCTGATAGTTAGAGTTTGCAGCCTAGCTCTCTTGCCTGCAGCATAACCAATATAAGCCTCAAAAACTGACACGTATCTTGAAGGGGAAACTGACATTGTTCCATGGTCAGGCTTAACTGCCCTAATAGATCTTTGTTTTTTAAGCACTATGAAGATTTTACTCTGTCTTTAATAAGCTTGTTGTCTAGCTTTACAGCCTTGTATATAGCACCACAATCTATAGTTGTTCGAAGGAGAAAAGCTGTTTGAGCTTTTGAGTATATTCAGATTTCTAATTTCTAAATGTCTAAAGTTTCATGGTTTATTTTCCTCCCAGTAGAGACTTTTTGACTAGAAAAGCTGATGGTCAGCCCTGTGACCCCAATCATCAAATATCCCCAGTGGGGATGGGTTGGTGGGTGGATGGGAAAAGCTAGAGTTTAACTCAGGAATGTTTCCCCATTTCTGGAATTGTATTTGTCCAATTTACTGTTTCTGTAGTTCTCCTATGTCTTTAAAAGTAGAATTTTGTAATTATCTGATTTTGTTTACTTATTATGTAGGTCATACAGGTTACTGCTATGACCTACTGTATTCTACCCCAAAGCAGAAGTCCTTTATTATATTGTTGAACTAATTACTGCTAGGATAAAGAAAAACTGTTTGTTTTGTGTATAAACCCTTTAATTATTTATGAAACACTTCTCTTATATCTAGTAGTTTATCAGTTGATTAAGCTTTGGTAAACTGAAATTTTAAAGTAAAATCCTTTTGCCGGGATTCTGTTTTGTTTGTTTAATGTTTGATGAATGAGGCACTGTTGCAAGTGCTTTAAAAATGCTAGCTTGTGGGCGCCTGGGTGGCTCAGTCAGTTAAGCCTCTGACATCAGCTTGTCTCAGGTCATGATCTCATAGCTCATGAGTTTCAGCCCCACGTCCAGTTCGGTGCTGACAGCTCAGAGCCTGGAGTCTACTTGGGATTCTGTGTCTCCCTCTCTCTCTGCCCTTTCCCTACTTTCACGCTCATACTTTATCCCTCCTTCCCTCCCTCCTTCTGTCCCTCCCCCACACGTCTCTCTCTCTCTCTCTCTCTCTCTCTCTCTCTCTCTCTCTCTGTCTCTCTGTCTCTCAAAAGTAAATACACAAAAATTTTTTTGGAATGCTAACTTGTTTTAATTTTCATGACAAACATGAAGCGGGTATTAGTATAGTCCCTATTCATAAGTGAGAAAAATGAGGTTAACAAAGTTTAAGTCATTTTCCCAAAATCACACAGCAAGTAATGGTGGAACCAGATTCAAACACAGAGTCTGTTCTCTCTTTCTCTCTCTGTCCCTCCCCCACTGATGCCTCCTTGCACATGAGAGTTGTGATAGCATTAAGTATTATTCACCTAAGTCTTTCTACATGAATACTACAAACCCACTTAGGATTTGTTTATTTCAATACGTTATTTCTGATAGCGCTTCTCTTTTTTCCCCCGAGGTTTTTATGTAAATTCCAGTTAACATACAGTGCAATATTGATTTCAGGTGTAAAATTTAGTGATTCAACACTTACACACAATACCTAGTGCTCATCACAACACATGCCCTCCTTAATCCCTATCACCTATTTAATGTATTCTCCCACTCACCTCCCCTCTGATAACCATGTTTGTTATCTATAGATAAGAGTCTATTTCTTGGTCTTCCTCTCTCTTTTTTTCTTGCTATGTTCATTTGTTTTGTTTCTTAATTTCCATAAGTGAAATCATATAGTATTTGTCATTCTCTCACTTATTTTGCTTAGCATACTACTCTCTAGCTACATCCAAGTTATGGCAAATGGCAATATTTCATGTTGTACGGCTGAGTCATATTCCATTATATATATATAATGTCCATACACACACCACATATATTCCATTGCATACACACACACACACACACACACACACACACACTACGTCTCCTTTATCCATTTGTCATTTGATGGACATTTGGTCTCTTTCTGTAATTTGGCTATTGTTGATAATACTGCTATAGACATCAGGGTGAATGTATCCCTTCAAATTAGCGTTTTTATATCCTTTGGGTAAATACCTAGTAGTGCCATTGCTAAATAGTAGGGTAGTTCCTTTTTTAACTTCTTGAAGAACCTGCATAGCGTTTTCTAGAGTGGATGCACCAGTTTGCATTCCCACCAACAGGGTAAGAGGGTTCCCCTTTCTCCACATCATTGCCAACACCTCTTTTAATTGTAGCCATTTTGACTGCTATGAAGTCATACTGCAGTTTTCATTTCTATTTCCCTGATGATGAGATGATGTTGAACATCTTTTGATGTGTCTCTTGGCCATCTGTGATACCCCTTTCTCTTAATTGGAATGACATTCCTAAATTTCCTTAAATCTCTCATTCACTCATTTACTTTTACAATAATAATGTGTTTAATATTTATTCCTTCTGTATATTTAAACTCTCTTGGTTATGTCATCTAGTTTCATAGCTTTTATTTGTGTTCTGTTTCCTAAGTTAAATTTTTTATTGAAGTATAATATTCTATGAGTTGTAAATGCAGAAAACTATACAAACTATAAGTTGAAATCTTGATAAATTATCACAAAGTGAAGCATCTGTATAATCATCACTCAGATAAAGAAATAAAGTTTTACCAGTATCTCAGAAGTTTCCCTGTGCTCCCTTTCAGTCACTACACCTTCCCTCCTCCCTGAAGGTAATTTCTATCCTGATTTTTTACATTATGAATTCTCTTTACCTATTTTGAACTTTACGTCAAGACATCATTGCTCTATTTGTCCTTTATTAAAGGACATTGTCCATTTAGTTGTTGTTTTGTTGAAGTACATCTGAGGCTGTTACGAATAATGCTTTAATATATGCTCTTCATTTCTTTTGAGGCATATATGTATGCATACCCAATAGATATCCACCAGTAGACTAGATATGACCTAGAAATACTGGTTCATAGAGTATGGAAATGAATAATTTTACTAGATTCTGCAAGCAGTTTTCCTAGGTAGATGTTTACTGTTATACTGTCATCATTTTATGAGAATTCCAGTTTGCTTCAAATTGTCACCATCATTTAGTATTGTCAGTCTTTTTTCATTTTAATCATTTCAAAATAGTAATACCAACATTTGTTTTCAGTTTGTGTTTCCCCAATGACTAATGATATTGAACATCTTTTTGTATATTTATTGGCCATTTGGATATCTTCTTTTCTGAAGTGACTATTCATGTCTTCCACTTTTAAAATATTAGGTTAACTGTATTTTTTTTATTTATTAATAGGCATTCCTTATACGTTCTGGATATAAGTCCTTTGATGTATGTATCGCACATTTATTCTCTCTGTTGCTTCCCTGTTTGTTTTCTTAAAAATATATGATGGATAGAAATACTTTAATTTTAATATAGGTTAACTTGACAATCTTTTCACTTATAGTTAGTGAACAATTATTTGTTGATTAAATGATCCTGAAGATGTTCATTGTCTAGTAGAAGAGACTATTTTGTTATAAAATGTAGTTTCCATATTAAATATAGGTATAAAAGTTTTTTATGGTACAGAGGAAACAATAACTAACTCAGGCTAGAGGATCAAGAATTTGATGGAGAATATTATGGAAGAGGCTTCTTCCATATATATATATATGAACAGACACTATACATGAGTGAATAGTGTTCTGGGGAAGTGCAAGTTGGCTAAAGTCAAGGGATTATTAATAATTGCGAAAAATGAGGCTATACAGTTAGGTTGGAGTCACATTGTAAGTGATTTGAATGGTTAGGGAGGGGAGCTTCTAAAAATTATGGAGCAAAGAAATTTCCAGATTTATTTCAGAGGATATATTGTCCTTACCAAAATGAGTTTGAAGGAGGAGTAGAGGCAGAGGCAGAACACTTAGCTTTATACCAATCTGGGTAAGCAATGATAAAGACAAGGTTCAATGGCAACAAAATGCCAAAGTCAATGGCAACAATAATCGAAAATATGGGAGGTATGTCACAATGTTAATAAAAGATGCTCTGCACTGAATTGGATTGTGACCTTGTGTGGATTTTAACCTTTCTGTGTTTTCCTAAATATAAAAGCCTACCTTTGTTAAATTATAAGACTATCTACTGGTGTTGTGACAAGTAAATGTTTGTAAAGTATTTAGCAAAGTACCTAATATACAGGGAACACATAATGACAGCTATGTGACATGATCCAAATAGAGTTGAGAAATAAGGAATAGAAATAGAGGTTAATTCAGGTTTTTAGCTTAGACAACTTCATGGAAGATAGTGCCAATCCCTGAGCTAAGGAATTCGGAGGAAGAATTCTACTTGGGGAAAATAATGAATGTTAGCGGTATGTATGTATGCGTGTATGTATGTATGTATTATTTTAGAAGTCTACATTTATTTATTTATTCATTCATTCATTTATATACTCAAGTTAGCTAACATACAGTGCAGTCTTGGCTTCAGGAGTAGATTCCCGTGATTATTCACTTACATACAACACCCATTGCTTTTTCCGACAAGTGTCCTCCTCAATGCCCGTCATCCATTTTACTCTCCCCAATCAATCCTCAGTTTGTTCTCTGTATCTAAGAGTCTCTTATGGTTTGACTCCCTCTCTGTTTTTATCTTATTATTCCTTTCCTTCCCCTATGGTCATCTGTTCAGTTTCAAAATTCCACATATAAGTGAAATCATATGATATCTATCTTTCTCGGACTTATTTTGCTTAGCATAATACCCTCCAGTTCCATTCACATTGCTGCAAATAACAAGACTTCATTCTTTTACATCCCTGAGTACTATTCCATTGTAATTTTTAAACTACATCTTCTTTGTTCATCAGTTGATGACCATTTGGGCTCTTTCCATACATTGGCTATTGTTGATAGTACTGCTATAAACATTGGAGTGTATGTGCCTCTTCAAATTAGCATTTTTGTATTCTTTGGATAAATTCCTAGTAGTGCTATTGCTGGGTCATAGAGTAGTTCTATTTTTAATTTTTTGAGGAACCTTCATACTGTTTTCCAGAATGCTCCCACAGTTTGCATTCCCACCAGCAGTGCAAAAGGGTTCCCCTTTCTCCTCATCCTCACCAACATCTGTTGTTACCTTGGTTGTTAATTTTAGCCATTCTGACGGGTGTGAGGTGGTATCTCATTGTGGTTTTGATTTGTATTTCCCTGATGATGAGCAGTGTTGAGCATCTTTTCATGTGTCTGTTTGCCATCTGGGCGTCTTCTTTAGAAAAGTGTCTATTTCTGTCTTCTGGGAATTTCTTCACCGTTTCACTGGATTATTTGTTTTTTGGATGTTGAGTTTGGTAAGTTCTTTATAGATTTTGGATACTAACCCATTATTGGATATTTCATTTGCAAGTAACTTCTCCCATTTTATCAGTTGCCTTTTAGTTTTGTTGATTGTTTCCTTTGCTCTGTAGAAGCTTTTTATCTTGATGAGGTCCAAAAAGTTCATTTTTACTTTTATTTCCCTTGCCTTCAGAGACATGTCAAGTAAGAAATTGTTACAGCCAAGGTCAAAGAAGTTGTTGCCCATGTTCTACTCTAGAATTTAATCATTTCCTGTCTCACATTTAGGTCTTTCTTCCATTTTGAATTTATTTTTGTGTATGGTATAAGAAAGTGGTCCAGTTTCATTCTTCTGCATGTTGCCATCCAGATTTCCTAATACTATTTGTTGAAGAGACTCTTTTTTCAATTGGATACTCTTCCCTCCTTTGTCAAAGATTAGTTATATATTTGTGGGTCCATTTCTGGATTCTCTATTTCACTGGTCTATGTGTCTGTTTTTGTGTCAGTACCATACTGTCTTAATGATTAAAGCTTTGTAATACAGGATAAGTCTCAGATTGAGATGCCTTCAGCTTTGGTTTTTCTTTTTCAACATTACTTTGACTAGTAAGGGTCTTTTGTGGTTCCATACATATTTTAGGATTGTTTGCTCTACTCTGTGGAGAATGCTGATGCTATTTTGACTGGAATTACATTGAATGTATAGATGGCTTTGGGTAGTATCAACATTTTAACAATATTTTTTCTTCCAACCCATGAGCATGGAATGTTTTTCCATTTCTTTGTGTCTTCTTCAGTTTCTTTCATAAGTTTTCTATAGTTTTCTGCATATAGATCTTTTACTTTGGATAGGTTTATTCCTAAATATTTTATGGTTCTTGGTGCAATTTTATATGGGATCGATTCCTTGATGCCTCTATTGCTTCATTGTTTGGTGTATAGAAATGCATATAGGATGTTGATTTTATATCTGGACTTTACTGAATTCATGTATCAGCTCTAGCAGATTTTTGGTGGAGTCTTTCAGGTTTTCCATGTAGAGTATTTTGTCATCTGTGAAGAGTGAAAGTTTGACTTCTTTGTCAGTTTGGTGCCTTTTATTTCATTTTGTTGTCTGATTGCTGAGGCTAGGGCTTCCAACACTTTGTTTGTTAAACAACAGTGGTGAGAGTGGACATCTCTGTCATGTTCCTAATCTCAGGGAGAAAGTTCTCATTTCTTTTCCCATTGAGGATATTAGCTGTGAGCCTTTTGTGATGTTAATATATGGCTTTATGATGTTAGGGTATGTTCCTTCTCTTCTGACTTTCTTTAGGGTTTTTTATTAAGAAAGGATGCTGTATTTTGTCAAATTCTTTTTCTGCAGCTATTGACAGGATCATATGGTTCTTATCCTTTCTTCTACTAATGTGCACTGTTACATTGATTAATTTGTAAATATGGAACCAGCCCTGCAGCCTAGGAATGAATTCCACTTGATCAAGGTGAATAATTCTTTTAATATGCTATTGAATTTGATTTGTTCATATCTTGTTGAGAATTTTTCACCCATGTTCATCAGGATATTGGCCTGTAATTCTCCTTTTTAATGCAGTCTTTGGTTTGGGAATCAAGGTAATGACTTCATAGAATGAGTCTGGAAGCTTTCCTTCCATTTCTGTTTTTTGGAACAGCTTGAAAAGGATAGGTATTAAGTCAGCTTCAATGTCTGGTAGAGTTCCCCTGGGAAGCCATCTGTCTAAGGACTCTATTTGTTGGGAGAATTTTGATAACTGATTCAATTCTTCACTAGTTATGGGTCTGTTCAAATTTTCTATTTCTTACTGTTTGAGTTTTGTTAGTAGGTGGGTGTCTTGGAATTTATCCATTTCTTTCAGGTTGTCCAGTTTGTTGGCAAATAATTTTTCATAGTACTCTCATAATTGTTTGTATTTCCATGATGTTGGTTGTGATCTTTCCTCTTTCATTCATGATTTTATTTATTTGGGTCCTCTCTTTTTTATTTTTGAGAAGTCTGGCTAGGGGTTTATCAATTTTGTTTATTCTTTCAACAAACCAGCTCTTAGATTCATTGATCTGGTATACTCTTTTTTTATTGTGGTGGTGGTGGTGGGTTTTTTTCTTTACTCTATATTGTTTATTTCCACTCTAATCTTTATTATTTTTCTTCTGCTGCTGACTTTGGGCTTTCTTTGCTGCTGCCTTTCTAGTTCCTGTAGGTGTGAGATTCGGTTGTATATTTGGGACTTTTCTTGCTTCTTGAGATAGGCCTGAATTGCAGTGTATTTTCCTCTTAGGACTGCCTTTGCTGCATCCCAAAAGGTCTGGACTGTCGTGTTTTCATTTTGTTTGCTTCCATATATTTTTAAATTTCTTCTTTAATTTCCTGGTTGATCCAGTCATTCTTAGTAGGATGTTCTTTAATCTCCATGTATTTGGGGGCTTTCCAAATTTTTTCTTGTGGTTGATTTCAAATTTCATAGTGTTGTGATCTTAAAATATGCATGCTATGATCTCAATCCCTCTATACTGTTGAGGGCTGTTTTGTGACCCAGTATGTGATCTGTTTTGGTGAATGTTCCATGTGCACTCAAAAAGAATGTGTATTCTGCTGCTTTTGGATAAAAAGTTCTGAATATCCATCTGGTCCAATATGTAATTCAGAGCCTTTGTTTTCTTATTGATTTTTCTGCCTAGATGATCTGTCCATTGCTGTAAATGGAGTATTAAAGTCCCCTATAATCATGGTGTTATTATCTTTTTTAAATTTTTAATGTTTTATTTATTTCTGAGAGAGAGAGAGAGAGAGAGAGAGGAAGGGAAAAAGGAGGGAGGGAAAGAGAGACAGCATGAGCGGGTGTAGGGGGGGTCAGAGAGAGAGGAAGAACAGAATCTGAAACAGGCTCCAGGCTCTGAGCTGGCTGTCAGCACAGAGCCTGATGCAGAGCTCAAACCCACAAATGTTGAGATCATGACCTGAGCCGAAGTTGGACACTTAACTGACTGAGCCACCCAGGCGCCCCCATGGTGTTATTTTCTATACATTTTTTTAATGTTTGTGATTAATTAATTTATATATTTGGATGCTCCACATTGGGGGCTTTTGGCTGATGCCTGCAAAGTCTTTTGTCCTTGGGATACAATAACCTTCCTCCCACAGTACTCAAGGAAGGGGCTGTTCTCTCCCAGTTCACCTCTGAGATAGATATTACGCCCGGTGCTGGCTCCTTTCCCCTCCAGGCACAGGCACACAGGCAGGCTCCCATCAGAAGACAGTTGTGCACTTATGAAAATTTCAGTCTTCAGCTCCTGAAGCTGTTTGCAAAGTAAAAACTGGTACTCTCCATATTTATTGTTCCCCAGTCCGTGGTCTGGAGAGGTTTTTTTTTTTTTTTTTTTTTTGTTCTAAGTCAATACCACAATCCACAGCCTCTCTGTCCTTCTCTCCTTTTTGTTTCTCCACAGAAGTGGATCCCTCCCTTCCATGCCTATGCTGTTTGATCTCCCACAATTTGCATACATGTACCTCTGTCCCACCAACATGTCTCCCTCTACGTTTGAAGATCTTTCTGTCACCCCACAGGTTGATTTCCTGGGTGTTCTAAGTGCTCTGATGTCAATACAGCTGTGTTTGAGGGATGAAGGAAATCCTGGTACCCCTACATCTCCGCTGTCTTAACTTCTCCCCACACTGGTCTTTAAAGCATATAATATCCTGTGTCTGGATATTTATTCACTCCCCTAAGCAAATAATTTAGTGTTTTTGTTTGATTTATTTTCATCTTTCTTTTTTTCTATTCATTTCATTGAGAGTTCCTTTTCTTATGCTGTCTTCTCACAATAAGAGAACTTGAGAGGAATGATGGAAAAAATACATGGTTTTCAAATATAATAAATTTTGTATTAATACAGGCTTTCTGTCTACTATATTTCTGAACATTTAGTCCATATGCTCTCCTTTTTTTTTTTCACCCAGAACTTAACCATAACCCATTGTATAATGTAGAAAAGTAATTTTCCTGATGACATTAGAACAAGTTGATCTCTAGTTCTTGGCTCTCTTTGAAAAGATAGTTTAAGCCTACCTGTATTTTTGCTATATTTTGCTACCTATAAATAGGTCAATGTTCTATTGTTTCTCTCACTAATTATTACATAATATTTATACAAAAGTATTGGCTAAAATTCTACCAGAATACTATACTTTCTTTAACCTTACTAAAATGAATTTTCTCTGCTAGTTATTGCTAATAGACATTAAAAGTTATATTGTAACATCTTAAAGATTTTTTTCCCACTAATATTCTAACAGAAAACTAAACCACAATGACAATTATTACTGTAAGAGTCGAGGTAAATCTGACCTTTTATATTCCACAAAGCACTAAATATCAATGAATGCAACTATTTCCAGATGGGTTTTGTTAAGGAGATTTTTAAGTAGAATTAAATCAATTATAAGATATAATATATCCATGTCTAATTATTTACTTAGCTTAACTCAGCCTGGAATAAAATGTTCAAAGAAAAAACCATATCATATGCAAATCTTTGTCAGTTCTGTCACTGATGTTTGAGAAAGTTAATATAATTATGACAGAAACTCTTCTATTTCCTTCTCATTATATAATTTCAATATGAAGATGTATTCTCACATCACATTCTCACATTGGTATATGCAGAAGCTAGTAATAAACAATATGATTTGACCAATATCTTTGCTTCCTTAAGAAGTTTCATAATATGTGTGAATGTACCCATGTATGCATACAAACAGACACTTATTTTTTAAGTTTATATTTCTGTACCCAGAACTGATAGTAGGTGCTTTTCATGTTTTTGTTTACTTTATTGTTTTCAACAGTGACCTGAGTTTCAAAGAGTGTTAGTATCTTGCCTATGGAATCAAAGCTAGTTAGAATGGGAAGAACAGGTCTGTCTTGACCCAATCTTATTCTCTTTCTATTACCTCTTGTATCCCAGTGTCTCCCAGCTAGAAAATTTATAAAGGTAAACATTCTTTATAGATGAGAAAAACTAAAAGCAGCATATATATTTATCAGTAGGGTTTTCGAATTAAAATATGCAGACTATTGTGTAGACTTAGAATTGATTATAGTGAGCTTACTCATGACATGTTGTCGAAATGAAAAAAAAAAACAAGTTAAAATTATTTGTGTGTGTATGTGCATCTCTGTATATGCATGTGTATTTATTTAGGTATAGAAATTTGTGTGGAAGGATGATTAACATACATTTAAAATGGGCTATCTCTGCTAAATTTTTAGTGATTTTCAGTTCACTATCCCTTTTATGTTGATTGAATTATTTTTGTCTTTAAATAAGCATATTTTTTAGAATCCTAAAAAATCACAAAGAATTTTCTCACGTGGGGCCAAAAAATTAAAAGCAGAATAAAAAATCGGAAAATGTTGAAATATAAAACATTTATTTTTCTCACCAACTATCATTTCTAGAAACTACTTTACAATTATAAAGCAGGTGATACATTTAATCAGATTTCTTTCACATAACCACTCATTTTGTTTTCATATTGCCTATTCTACAACAGTGAGTAGAACGGCTTAAAATGCCAAACTCATAGAGGTGGTACTAAATTTTATTGATAAATAAAATACTAAGTGCTTTAAGGGGAAGCTCTAGTCCAATATAGTTCAATAGCTCCTGTCAGAAGAATGATCTCTTACCACAAATAGTAGTTATAAACTCTGAACTAAACAAAAACGTAACCATCTGAAAACACTGGCAACCAAAAGCAAGAAGGTTCTGTCATTTGGAAGAAGGCTCTAGTTGAATATCCCTTTTGTATGTATAACTCTTAGCCTGACAATAGGTTCCAGTTTGGCCTACTTGCCAGCTAAAACCTACAAGCTTACTGGCTAGAAGAACAGAGTTTGAGACAGCCACAGATGCTTTAAAGTGGCAGGGAGAGGGTATCCTGGGAAGGGAGAGAGCCAAAGAGAGGAGCTTCAAATTCTGTAAATAAGCCCCTTAGGTCTCTGGCTGACCTCTGCACTTCTGCTTGTGCTGGGTAAACTATAAGCACTGCAATTAGGACTAAAGGAATTTAATTGAATTTTGAATTACCATCACTGCAGAGCAGACAGAGTTTGCAATTGAGTCTATCCAAGTTATCTGCTTACTCAAATAAAAACAAATCAGCATTTTTCAAAGCAATATAACAAACCCTAGTGTTTCTTCAACATACCATTCACCATGTCCAGAATAGCCTAGAATTATTTAACATCTAAAAAACCAAAATGTTGGGGCGCCTGGGTGGCTTAGTCGGTTAAGCGTCCGACTTTCGCTTAGGTCACGATCTCGCGGTTCGTGGGTTCGAGCCCCGCATCGGGCTCTGTGCTGACTGCCAGCTCAGAGCCTGGAGCCTGTTTCAGTCTGTGACTCCCTCTCTCTCTGACCCTCCCCTGCTCACACTGTCTCTCTCTCCTAGAAATAAAATAAAAATATTAAAAAAAAAATAAAAAAATAAAAAAAAATAAAAAACCAAAATGTGATCCCATTCTCAAGAAAAAAGATAATCAACTGACACTAACCCCAAAATGGCTCAGCTCTTTGAATTAACAAACATTTTTAAAGCAGCTCTCTAACCAGACTCAACAAGCAAAGGAAAATTTGCTTGTAATGAATGAAGAGATATGAAATCTTAGCAGAAAAAAAAGTAAAAGTACCAAATGAAAATTGTAGAACTGAAAAATATAATTGCTTTAAAGAGTTTTGAAAGTACCTTTTTATCTTTAATTTCAGGGTCCCACATGAGCCAGTTTAAGATTCATGGTAATGCAGTCATGTAATAAATGTATAGCTATTAAATAAAACTTTAAAGCATGTTGGATTATCTTTTAAATCAATAAGATTCATGCCTAATTATTTGTGTTTGGAAAGTTTTGGTATTGTTTTAGTGGAACTATACTGTAGGAATTATATGTAAAATAAAGTGAAAATGAAAATATTAATAATTATTATTCAAAAAATAATCTTTGGGTACAGGATAGCAACCACACTAATGGTAATGTACTGTTTTACCTTGGCAAAATTTTTAAGAACAATCACCTATTGATTTAAAATGAATAATGGACAGTAGAATAGCTAGTTTTAGAGCTCAAAGCTCCCATCCCTCATAGAAACACTGTAAAATAAACAAATATTGTTAAAACCAACTTTTTCAGCACTCCATTTCAGAAAATAAAGCTTTATAATAACCAAGCCAGCACTGAATTAAGAATGTTGATTTGTTCGGTTGCATTTTTATACACCAATAATGAAGCAACAGAAAGAGAAATCAAGACACTGATCCTATTCACAATTGCACAAAAAAACCATTAAATATTTAGGAATAAACCTAACCAAAGATGTAAAAGATCTGTATGATAAAAACTAGAGAAAACTTATAAAGGATATTGAAGAAGACACATAGAAACGGAAAAACATTCCATGCTCATGGATCAGAAGAATAAATATTGTTAAAGTGTCATCAAAACAGCCTACACATTCAATGCAATCCCAGTCAAAATTGCACCAGCATTTTTCTCAAAGCTAAAACAAACTATCCTAAAATTTGTATGGAACCACAAAAGACCCCCAATAGCCAAAGTAATATTGAAGAAGAAAAACAAAACAGGAGGCATCATAAACCCAGACGTTAGCCTCTCCTACAAAGCTGTAATCATCAAGACAGTATGGTATTGGCACAAAAACAGACACATAGACCAATGGAACAGAATAGAGAACTTGGAATTAGACCCACAAATGTATGGCCAACTAATCTTTGACAGAGTGGGAAAGAGAATCCAATGGAAAAAAGACAGCCTCTTTAACAGATGGTGCTGGGAGAACGCAGAAGAATGCAACTAGACCACTTTCTTACACCATACACAAAAATAAACTCAAAATGGATGAAGGACCTGAATGTGAGACAGGAGACCATCAAAACCGTAGAGGTGAAAGCAGGAAACAACCTCCTTGACCTCAACCGCAGCAATTTCTTACATGACACATCCCCAAAGGCAAGGGAATCAAGAGCAAAAATGAACTACTGGGACCTCATCAAGATAAAAAGCTTCTGCATGACAAAGGAAACAATCCATAAAACTAAGAGGCAACTGACAGAATGGGAAAAGATAGTTGCAAATGACATATCAGATACAGGGCTAGTATCCAAAATCTATAAAGAACTCACCAAACTCTGCACCTGAAAAACAATCCAGTGAAGAAATGGGCAGAGGACATGAATAGACACTTCTCCAAAGGACATCCAAATGGCCAACAGACACATGAAACGGTGCTCAGCATCTCTCCTCATCAGGGAAATACAAATAAAAACCACACTGAGATACCACCTCACACCAGTCAGAGTGGCTAATATGAACAAATCAGGAGGCTATAGATGCTGGTGAGTATATGGTCACATGGGCACCCTCCTACACTGTTGGGGGAATGTAAACTGGTGTAGCCCCTCTGGAAAACAGTGTGGAAGTTCCTCAAAAAATTAACAATAGAACTTCCCTATGACCCAGGAGTACCATTGCTAGGAATTTACCCAAGGGACGCAGGAGTGCTGATGCATAGGGGCACATGTACCCCAATGTTCATAGCGGCACTTTCAACAATAGCCAAATCATGGACAGAGCCTAAATGCCCATCAATTGATGAAGGATCAAAAAGATGTGGTTTATATATACAATGGAATTCTACATGACAATGAGAAAGAATGAAATCTGGCCATGTGTAGCAACATGGATGGACCTTGAGGGTGTTAGGCTAAGTGAAGTAAGTCAGGCAGAGACGGACGGATACCGTATGTTTTCACTTGTAAGTGGAACAGGAGAAACTTAACAGAAGACCGTGGGGGAGAGGAAAGGGAAAGAAATAGATGGGGAGAGGGAGGGAGGCAAACCATGAGAGACTCTTGAATATTGAGAACAAACTGAGGGCTGATGAGGGTGGGGGAGAGGGAAAAGGGGGTGATGGGCATGGAGGAGGGCACTTGTGGGGATGTGCACTGGGTGTTACATGGAAACCACCTTGACGATAAACTATAAAAGAAAAAAAAGAATGTTGATTTGTTTGGGGTGATAAAAGTTTTTGAAAATAGATAGTGGTGATAGTTGCACTATATTGTGAATGTAATGCCACTGGATTGTACACTTAAAAATGGTTAAGATGACAAGTTTTATTATATAATTATTTTTACCATGATAAAAATATGTAAAAAAATTATGTACTAGTAAATGCTACAACATTTGTGAAAATTGAAAACATTATGCTAAGTAAAAGAAACCAATTACAAAAGACTGCATATTGTATGAATTCAGTTTTGTGAATATCTAGAATAGGCAAATCCATAGACACGGAAGTTAATTTATGATTTCCTGGGCCCTCTCAATCAGAGGAGTAGTGACTGCTAATATTTACCTACCAGATTTCTGATATTACATTTCTTACATTTGGTAGATTCCTGAGGATTCCTATTAGAGTCATAGTCATAATGTGCTTGAATTATTGTTATATGTTTAATTATTGTTTCCCAGTTCTTCTTCAGAGGCACAATCAATCTTAGACCAAGCTTTTTGTCAGTAGACCATTACCATTTTTTCAGGTCACCTATTATATTAATCACTGAAGAGTACCAATATGCATAAAATTTGGCTTTTAAGTTCAGAGAAGGCCTTAGGGAAAATAAAATAAAAAGGTCAAAAGAATATCTCTTTGATCCATTTAGCTCTATAAATCACTTGATATGTTTTGCAGAATCTTCCCTTTAAAAATATTTCAATTTTTGGCCTCTCAGAGTTAGTAATGGAAGAAGTACCATGAACCCTGTCTCTACTTAGGTCTTCTAAGGTGATTAAGGTTGTGGAGAAGCTCCACACTTAGGCAGTGTAACTCTGACATGAATAATGTCAAAAAAATAACAAAAGAAACCATTTATTTACTGGTTACTATGTGCTAAGTATTCTGCCAGGTATTTAACTTGCACCAGTGAGATTCCATCAATAGGAGCAAATACTTGGTATTCTGTGAGTTTACTAACTCCTCATCACAATACATTGTTCCATGCTATTGTGATGAGTACAAAATGTGGACCTAAGTTACCTTCATTCAGAACAATACTCTGGAGATACTTAAGTACAAATTAATTTTTTTTGAATAAGCAGGCATGTGACATAGTTACATCTACTCATTTCTATTTATTTCAAAAGTGAAAGGATTAATATATGGTTATCTAGTAAAGTTGATAAAATTGTATTAATGAAAAGCATTTATAAAGTGCAGGAAAAGAATTATCTTGAGTAATCTGCTATTCAAAATTATTTGACATAACTGGAGGATCTTTGCATTAATTAAGGTAAACAATAAATAGAACTCTAATCATTCACATTCTTTAAAATATCTTTATAAGCAGTACATACAGTATTTGAATAGCTCGACCCATGAACTGCGAGATCATGACCTGAGCTGAAGTCGGACGCTTAACCGACTGAGCCACCCAGGTGCCCGTATGTTTTAAGAATATATGTTATAAATACACATAATGTTTATATAGATGCAAATGGAAAATATGAATGTATGAAAAATAATGCATGGATACTCCTTGGATAAGGACACCTGCTTACCTTGTGTCTACAACCCTTAAATTTCCCAGGAACCCTTATACTTCTCGTTTAAGTAATCACTTGCTAAGTGTGTTACTCTAGTAAATGATAACTGTTGTTTACATTTGTTTTTTGAAGGTCTTGGTGAAAGCATCAACTACACTAGCAAATATTTAGGAAATGGGCTGGTATTTTCTCCAATGGGGAAAAGTGGGTTTTGGGGGGAAGATTTTAAAGAAATCTATTTTTAGAATGCTAATTTTAAAGTGATTCAGAGTAGATTCTCAAAGCCAGAAAGGACAAGAGAGGGAGATTTCTAGTTCAGATAACATAAATAAAGATGTCATAATAGACAAGGAATGGGAGAATCTGCCTAGAAAAATAAATGAGGAGTTAAGCTAATTTAGTAGACAACTTTGGGGAGAAAACATGAAAGGAGATTTTAGGAAACTTTTCCCAAAATATAAAAGCATGCTTAAGTTAAGATACTTAGAGAACTTAAAATTGCTTGCATTATCTTATTTTGTTAATGGAAATGGTATTTCTGTCATTTATAAAAATGAATAACTGCACACTTAAAAAAACTAGGAAGCAAGATGCTTATCTATTTAAAAATACTCCCTTTGAAGAGTTTAGTGGATTTTTGAACACACTTTTTACAAATATTTTAATTTGGGGGCACCTGTGTGGTTCAGTCGATTAAGTGTCCGACTTCAGCTCAGGTCATGATCTCGCAGTTCATGGGTTCGAGCCCCTCGTCAGGCTCTGTGCTGACAGCTAGCTCAGAACCTGGAGCCTGTTTCAGATTCTGTATCTCCCTCTCTCTCTCTGACCCTCCACTGGTCACGCTGTTTCTCTCTTTCCCTCTCTCTCTCTTTCAGAAATAAATAAACAGAAATGTTTATTTTTGAGAGAAGACAGAGAGTCAGCAAGGAAGGGGCAGAGAGAGAGGGAGACACAGAATCCGAAGCAGGCTCCAGACCCTGAGCTGATAGCACAGAGCCTGACATGGGGCTCAAACTCACGAACCATGAGATCATGACCTGAGCCGAAGTCAAACGCTTAACTAACTGAGCCACCCAGGCGCCCGAAAACAACTAATTAATGTCATAAAAGATGGAAATTCACTAACCCCATTTCAGAAAGTCATTTGCATGTTTGGTGGATGAGATTTAAAAATGAATGTTGTATAGATGATTTTATAAAAATTTATTTATTTTAATGTTTATTGAGTTTTGAGAGAGAGAGAAAAAGACAGAGTGTGAGTGGGGAGGAGCATAGAGAGAGGGAGACACAGAATCCAGAGCAGGCTTCAGGCTCTGAACTGTCAGCACAGAGCTTGAACCACGAGATCATGACCTGAGCTGATTCTGTTGCTTAACCGACTAAGCCACCCAGGTACCCCTTGATGGATTTATTTTTTTAAACTTTTATCTTTTACTTTTTAATGACGGTATCACAAAATATCAACCCAAACTTTTCAAAAATAATGCATATTCTAATCATAAGTGTACATAAAATGTTGGTGAGAAAAATATTTTTGCACAATTTTAAAATGAAAGCTATTTTAATTTTTTTTGACATTTATTTATTTTTGAGAGACAGATACCATGCAAGCGGGTATGGCGGGGAGAGAGGGGGAGACACAGAATCTGAAGCAGGCTCCGCGCTCTGAGCTGTGATCCAGCACAGAGTCCGACGACACAGGACTCAAACTCAGGATCTATGAGATCATGACCTGAGCTAAAGTCAGACACTTAACTGACTGAGCCACAGAGGCACCTCAAAACAAAAGCTATTTTAAATGTTATGTCATGTTTATCTCATCTTTAAAATTTCTTTTTGTGTGGCATGCTGGATATTTTTTAGCATAAAATTCAGAATTTGCCTTACTAATAGAGATGTCTGATAACATTCAGAAATTGTTTTACTGATACAGTTGTATGATCAGAATTTTGGAGATCACTTTTATAGAGGAAGAGGCATAAAAACAAGTAAATTTCAGTAAAATATGAAAAGTGCTATCCCAAGTAATGACTGGTAATACACACGGGGAACAAACTGCCTGGAGAAGTTAGTGGAAACTACTGACACGTCCAAAGCTGTGTCTCATTAAGTATAGATAGGAATTTCTTAGGTGGTTATATCAGACTCTTTAATAAGCCAAAGTAAATGTGACATTTCTCAAATGGTTTTGTATTGGTGAGGTCTGCTTAATTCAGTGATTCATGTTTCAATCAATAAATGTAGGGAAAAGAAAAGATATCTATTGTAAGATGAGATGTACAGACGGTGGCTTGTCTAAACTTACTTGTCTAAACTAAGTTCCTGCTAGTTCTATTACTATCCCATTTTTTTCTTTTGGGGGTTCTCTAGTCTTGCGCAGGAGAAAAAAATTGCTTAAAATCTCTGTAGTGTTGGTTTTCATTCTGGTCATGGTAAAGAAAATGTTATTATGTTATAAATACTTAAAGTATCTGTAAAACAGTTTTCTTAAGATGGTCATGCTTCTTTAATAGCCCCAACCATGATATATTGATATACTATATTCATTTGTTCATACCTCTGAACTCTTTGACGTCAAGGGCATTAGTCATACATTTGTTTTCATTCCCACATTTTCCTGGCACATACTAGGCATTGGTATGTTTCTTAAACTTAATGATTAAAATTGAGTCTTCATTGGGGTGCCTGGGTGGCTCAGTCAGTTAAGCGCCAACTATGGCTCAGGTCATGATCTCATAGATCCTGAGTTTGAGCCCTGTGTCATGCTCTGTGCTGACAGCTCAGAGCCTGGAGCCTGTTTTAGATTCTGTGTCTCCCTCTCTGTCTTCTCCTTACCTACTTGTGCTCTGTCTCTGTCTCTCAACAATAAATAAACATTAATTTTTTAAATTGATTCTTCATGGTAATTTATTTAAACATCATTCACATCAGGTTTGTTTTCAAAGCTATTTTGAAGATTCTTATAAAGGATGTGTAGGCTTATGACTAATAAAATGCAATAAAATATAAATTGAAACTAGCAGGAGGATGCAAAGAGGTTAACTTGAAAAGTAATTGTATACATACTGTATTGTTACATTGAAACCACCACAAGACTTAGTGTCTTAAAACAACAATGATTATTAATTCTCACAAATATTTGGATTTGCTGGGCTTAGCTAGGTGTATTTTTTTTTGGTCTTGGGGATCATTCATGCACCTGAAATAATTAGCTCAACTGAGGCTCACTCAGGTGTCTCACTCAGATAGCCTGACTCAGGTCTCTGGGTCCTTGGTGCTTTCAATTCTGTTAAGCTTTCTCTCTACATGTTCTCTCTTCATTCCATTCTTTAGACTAGACTTCCTTTCATCATGTAGAAGTTTACCAAAAGAGTAAAGGTAGAAGATTTGAGGCCTTTTGAGACCTGGCCTTGGGAACTCATATACCATGACTTCTGCCCTGATCAGAGATACAAGTCTGGCCCAGGTGCAGAATTGATGAAAATAGACTCTACCTCTTGACAGGAGGATTTATAAAGAATATGTGGTTATATTTAACCTGCCACAGTAGAATATGCATAGTTGTGGAGTATAAAATTTGTTTCTGAGCTGGCTGAAAATTAAGGGAAAATTGAGACATTAAGGTGCTGACTATCTTAATAAAGAACAAATACCAGAAAGTTCAATTTGTAAAATCCCTTTGTTTAACAATACATGCAGATTTTAAGGAATTTGGAAATGCAAAAGAAAATAAAAAGGAATTAAAATGTACTTCAAATCTATCCAGAAATAACCATTTTTAAAGTTGTAAAACATTTCGTATATCTATGCCTATGTTATAGATAGAAGAATGGATAGATGCTTAACTGAGTAAAAGAAATAGCAGTGCAAAACAAGGATAGTACTCTCAAGCTAATACAAATGCATTTTATTTCATTTAAATAGAAAAAGAAGAAAGTGAATGTCAGAGCATCAGACATATTACGTGCTAAATAAAGGTCTCTCTCTAAAGTTTAAAAATAAGGAAAATTATAAATTGCAGTCTTATCTTTTACTCTTTTTATTTTAAAATTTCTTAAATTTCTTTAAATTATTAAAATTTCTTAAATTTTGAGAGAGAGACAGAGAGCAAGCAGAGGATGGACAGAGAGGGAGGGAGACACAGAATCCAAAGCAGGCTCCAGGCTCTGAGCTGCCAGCATAAAGCCCAACACGGGGCTTAAACCTACGAACTGTGAGATCATGACCTGAGCCAAGGTCGGACGCTTAACTGACTGAGCCACCCAGACAGCTCTACTCTGTTTTTAATATTTTTTTAATGTTTTATTTATTTCTAGGAGAGAGAGAGAGAGAGAGAGACAGCGTGAGGAGGGGAGAGTCAGAGAGAGAGGGAGCCACAGACTGAAACAGGCTCCAGGCTCTGAGCCGGCAGTCAGCACAGAGCCCGACGCAGGGCTCGAACCCACGAACTGCGAGATCATGACCCAAGCGAAAGTCGGACGCTTAACCGACTAAGCCACCCAGGCGCCCCAGCTCTACTCTCTTTTTAAACTTTAGACATGGTTGATTGAACCACTGCTCTGAAAGATCAGGATATTAGCACTATTATATTACCTATCTTCTTCATACCTTCAAGTGTCTGATTTTTATATAATTATAAAAATAAAACTTTGAACAGCATCAAATCTTAACACCAAACTTATTTCACAAACCATTGCAGAGATGTAGAAAGAAAGATAAAATTATCCCAGCCTATCAGACCTGGACAGACTTGAACAGAGAAAAATGGAGAAATCAAAAAACCAGAGTCAATTTATAATCTTTGTTGGAATGCTCTGCTAATCCCTCTGAGATTTTATTAAATATCCAATATTAGACTTTTTATAGTGCTTAATTATATTTCCTGTGTTTCATTTTTTTCATTTATTTTTAAGAATTTGATGCTTCCTTCATTTTCTATACTGCATAAAATAAATACCAAAATAGCAGTGTGTTTTGATCAATAGCTAATCTGTACCATGAATTATGCTTCAGAATTTCGTGTTGATTGCTGAAATCTGTGTTTCTTCACTGGTATATAAGGTATTTGAGTATGTGGATGTTTTGAGTGGGCAGGAAAGTTCTTCTGCATGTGACAATATTATTGTTTTCTTTCAGGAAACCCTGATAGATTGGTGTGATGAAAAGGAACTTAATTTGATATTAACAACTGGAGGAACAGGGTTTGCACCACGAGACGTCACTCCAGAGGTGAGATAGTCTGTGCCTTTCTCATATTCAAGGAGTAGGCAATTCATGTTATTTTTCATCTTTTTTACATGTTTTATATTATTTTTATAATTTTGCTAGGCCGAACAGAACACTTGTGGTTCTAAGAATGTAAAAACTGTGCTGTGGGGCACTGTTAGATAAAAAATGTTTCTTGACTCCTTTTCTTTGGACTTAAGCTAGATATGATATAAAATGAGGAAGACTGAACTGGTCCAGAAGGTAATTTTGCATTTGTTCAGTGAACTGTGATATAACCTGAACTTCAGGCATATTGCCAAAGGAGGTGGTAGCAGAACTCTGACTCTTGTTTAGCATGGCATCTGGTCCAGTATGCTTTGTTAATGTAATTCAAAATGTATCTGATATCTCTGTTCTTGAGATACCCTTGTATTGGTCTCAAAGCACAGGAAATTGCAATAAAATGCGTATACCAAATTTATAGTACTTTGGAAGAGAAAGGGTTACATATTCCATAATTTTAATATGAACTTAGATGCAGAATTTAATAAGCCAAAAGTATTAATATCTAGGCTTTATGCCACAAGAATCACCTTAAACCTTTGCATAAGTAGAAAAAATAGGGGAAAAAATAAAGAGTAGGGAGGGCTCAGTGATACAGGAGTGTCTTTTTTCTTTCTAAGGAAGCTGTAAACCTCAGAGTCATATGCAAACTTATATTACCACTTGTGATATTGTTTCCTTTACTTCCCCAAAAAACTGTTTGCTGGCTGAATTCCAACTTAATATTAAGTATGTCCTCCTATTTTCAAACCTGTACACAACTTTATCTACTGTTTTATTAATAGGAAGATACTTTTGCCCCACATCTATTATATATTTACTGTCCTTCTTACTCTATGGTAGTAGTTTTCAGACTTTAGCCTGCACCACAGTCGAGCTGAGAATTTGTTAAAACCAGATTATAGGACCCACCTGTAGAGTTTCTTTTTCAGTAATTCTGCAGTGGGTCCCAAGAATTTGTATTTCTAACAAGGCCCCCAGTGATGCAGATGTTTCTGGTCCATAGACCACACTTTCACACTTCGAAAACCACTGTTCTATGATATGAAAATAGACATTTTTTTAAGCAAATTGTAAAGAATTATTTGGATATTATTCTAATTTTAGACTTACAAAAAAATGGTTTGCTTTTAAAGCAATCAGAATAGAGTTGTATTGGGAAATTGTTAACTTCAGCTGCTTAGAAATCATTCTTACATGATTAGTTTGGCTTCTGAGTCTTAAGGGGAAATGGTCCTTTGTTACATTTCTTTTAAACTGTGAGACCAACTTAAAAAGTACAATTGGAGGGAAGCCATCTCCTGTAGAGGTGTGTCTATGTTTTGTTTGTAAGAAAATTGTGTGCATATGTGAGGATCTTGATTTTTGGAGTTTGGTTGTTAAATATTTGAAGTAAATGACCTTGGGTTTATATATCCTTGTTTTTATTGTGATGGTTTGATATTTTCATGCTATTTATTTTTATATCAGAAAAACGTAGAAAAAAGTTACTATAGAGTTTATTTATATCTGATAATAACATTATTTTTAATTGGGAGGGAATAATTTGCACACAAAGTTAAGTATTTTGTTTTCTGTGGAGCATCAAGTTAATACCAAAATGCTAGGTTGAAAATTTAAACCTTTGAATTTTGGCTCTGCTGCTTACTAACAGTGTGACCATAGACTAATTACTGAACTACTCTGTGCCTCAGTTTCCTATAAAATGAGGTAAACAAAAGTACCTACCTACTGGGAGCTGTGAGGCTTCAGTGAGAACTATTTCTGGCCTTTTAGTAAGTGCTATATATCCAAGGGTTAGCTTATAAGGGTTAATTTTTTTTTTTATTAGTTACTACATATATACTAAGAGGACAAATTTGGTAGTACTTTTTTGTATGTAACTACCAAATGAACAAAAAGTGTTGTAGTAGATTTAAAGTGTATCCATGAAATCTTTATAATCTTGTTAAATTATTTTTTAAATTTTGATGTAGTAACTAAGCTACGTACTTTATCTCTGTCATCTTCATGTAAAATAGAGGTCTTAAAATTCTACCATCCACTTTTTTTTAGTGCCATTAGTTGACAAGAGTCTCTTTCCTTTACCTTGTATGTCTCATTATGTCAGAAATTAAGAAACCTTTATCCTTAAATGAAGCCTTTTAGTTAACTTAAAACCTTAGAGGTGTTCTTTTTTTAAATATATTTTTTAATGTCTATTTATTTTGAGAAAGAGAGGGAGAGGGCATGTTCACACACATGCGTGTGTGACCAGGGGAGGGGCAGACAGAGAGGGAGAGAAAATCCTAAGCAGGCTCTGTGCTGTCAGCACAGAACCTGAAGCGGGGCTCGATCCTACAAACCATCAGATCATGACCTGAGCTACAATCAAGAGTCAGTTGCTTAACCAAGTGAGCCATCCAGGTGCCCCTGAGAGGTGCTCTTAAAGTCTTATATGTGCCTATAACAGCTACCTGTGTAGAGCAGTATTAGGGTGTTTTTTTAAACCTGAGTTTAAAATATACATAAATAAGTCTTTTTTTATATCTGTTTTTTGAGAATAGGTAACTTACCTGATGGTAAATATCTTGATTTTTTAATAGGTTTATTTTACTTCATATCTTTTTTATATATACATATGGTATAATCCATATCTACAGCAAAATCCATAGAACTGTTATGCCTTTGAAAAATAAACAAACATGAAAGCAATGTAGGGCCAACCAAAAATAATTCTACCAATTTCCCATTTTCTCTGAACACGTTAATACTTGCCATTCTTCTGATATCCAAAATACAACACAGGGATATCTGCTAGGAATCCATAAATATAATTTGGGTTCTGTCATAATACAGTTATTTGTCTTTAACTTGTTTGTCTTAGATAGTTGTGCCTGAGAAAAGAAGTAACTTTTTCTAGACTGCATTTAACTATATACAGTTTAGAGTTGCAAAAATTTTTAAATAGTGAGAAGTTAATAGAAAACACATGTTAATTATTACGACAAAATAATAAAACTTCTCCATTAAAGTACTAATATGTTATAGTCAGTAATTTACAGTAATTAGTTTAATCTGCAAACACAAAGGACAAATGTTTGTAGAATATGTGTGTTGTTAGGGAAAAAAAATGAAGGAAAATGATTAATAGTATGAATGAAATAAAGCAATCTAAACTTAGTGTCAGTGGGTATGAACCCAAGAGAACATGGAAAGTTTATAGACTTGAGTTTCTTTCCAGGTATATTAAAAGAAAAGTGGAATACCAGGCTTACTAAGTATATCCTGTTTCCTTTTTTCATATATAGACATAAGGTAATCAGAATTGTTTTTCCTAAATTATGAGATTGTTTCTATTTTTAGGCCCTGTGGCTTAGAATATGATTCATCTGATATTTACATGCCTGCTGGCCTGCTTCCTGCCTCTAATAAATATGAGATACTATTAAAGCTTATATATAATAGCACAATAATCTACTCCCTTTACCTTTTTAAAGTTTTGATATGAAATCTTTATTTTTTGAGAATAACTTTTATTTTCTCTGNCTAGTAATTATATTATATATATATATATTGATATATATATATATATATATATCAAATTCTATAGAACTTGAGAATTCAGGAGTGCCTGGGTGACTCAGTCAAAGTGTCAACTCTTGGTTTTGTTTGGCTCAGGTCATGATCTCACAGTTTGTGAGTTTGAGCCCCACGTTAGGCTCTGCACTGGTGGCATGGAGCCTGCTTGGGATTCTCTCTGTCTCTCCCTGTCTCCCTCCTTCACTTTCTCTCTGCCACTCCCCTGCTTGTGCCCATGTGCACACTCTCTTTTCCTCTAAATAAATAAGTAAATAAACAATTTTTTTAAAAAAACATAAGAATTCATTGCTGTATAAAATATTATCTTGTTTTGTCCCATTATCTGTTGAAAACAACTTATGTCCAAAATAGGTATTGTTACATAAAGAACCTTATTCTTAAAATGTAAAGGTATAATTAAGGACATATTAGTGAGGTGAAGCCATTTTTTAGACATAAATTCTAGAAGAGACTGAAAGATCAAGAACCATTAAAAATGTACATATGTAATTACCAAGCAATTTTTGGTGATATGTTATGGTAAATTATAAAATATTAAACAATTCAATATTTATAAGGTAAAATAACTTTCAGCACTTTTAGATTAGTAAGCTATATCAGAATAAAGGGTTGTATACTAATATTTTATTTTGATTATGAATTAAAAAGTTAAATAGAAATCCAGCCTACATCTTAGTTCTTTTCCATTCATTCATTCATCAGACTCTTTAATTTTAATCCTTAATATGGATCCATTGCCATGCTGGGTGCTGGAGTTAAAAAATGAATAAGGCATCATCCTTATTCTCAAGAAATTCTAAATATGTAATAGGAGTTAGCAAATAAAGCATATAAGCTAATCTAGCCTGTCTTTTTGTTTGGGTTTGGTTTGGTTTAGTTTTTGTATATGGCTTATAAGCTGAGAATGGATTTTATATTTTTAAATGGCTGAGAAAAATCAAAAGGAGAATAATACTTCGTGGCACATGAAAATTATTTGAAGTTTAAGTTTCAGTGTCCATAAATGAAGTTTTATTGGAACACAGCTATACTCATTCCTGTATGTATTGCTTGTGGCTACAACAGTAGAGTTAAATAATTGCAACCAAAACCTTATAGCTTGTAAAGCCTAAAATATTTACTGACTGACCTTTTACAGAAAAGTTTGTTGACCCCTGGTCTTTTGGATAAGCCAGGTATCATTTTACACAGCCATTATCCATTTCTTTTCTTAATTATAATACTTCAAAAATAAGAATACTCTCCAAGTAAAATGAAGGAGACATCCTTGACCTGTGTTACCAACTGTATGTTAATGATTCTCAATTTGTGACTTGTGAAAATCACTGAGAACTGACATTTAATACCTTCACCTAAAATTTAACATTGGACATTTTGACAGAAAAACGTCTGTATTATAGCAGAAGCATAGCAAAAAATATCATATGTAATAATTTCTGCTTTTGAAAGAAAATTTAATCACTAACATAGGTCATTTAAATTATATCATTGTTTTTAAGTATATATGATACTCTTCAGAAAATATGGATTCTTTCCCTGGAAAAACATCATAACTGATATTCTAGAACTCTGTGAATATTAGAGTTTATTTTATAGTGCTATTTTTTTTTACTAAAATACCTGTTATATGTGGTAAAGCTAAATATAATCATATTGAAGTAGGATTTTGAGTTTCTTAAAATTGTTCTGTATCAGTTGGAGAACTCAACAATATGAAATTGTTAAAGTAGAATATCAGAAACCCTTGTACTTCAAATATTTCAAACTAGATTGAGTAAAATATATCACTCTTCTATGGTCAGATAAGGTTACATTTTATGCTATTTTAATCTCTTCCTTTAATTTTTATGAAATAGCCTCAGACATAAGAAATATGTTTCCATGTCTTTGTGTAAACATATTGGGGTACAGTAACACCATACAGTCAGATAGACCTCAATTTAAATTTCATCTCTACCACTATGAAATTTAGGCAAATTATCATGTTCAAACTTCACTTTTTTCATTTACTAAGTTAGCTAATGCCTACCTCTCAAGGTGTTGTTTCTAGTCGTTGAGATAATAAAGGTAGCCAACAATAGTAACACTTATATATAGCACTTACTATGTGTTGGTAGCTGTTTTAAACATATGTTAAGTCATTAGTCTTCAAAACAACCATACGAGGTAAGCGGTTTATATCTATTTTATAGATGGAGAAACTGAGACACAGATCAATTAATAACTTGTCCAAGGTTATCCAAACTAGTAACAATAATGCATGTAAAATGATCTAGTATAATGCCTGGCACCTTTGTAGATGTTTGGTAAATGTTCATTTTTTTCCTTACCTTTTTCTTCCTCATTTAATTAATATTATCTATTGCCTCTAATTAGATTTGGCAGCCCCAAATATTTCTGCTACTAACCCTTGTACTTCTGGTATCTATTGTTAGCTACTAACATACCCCATGGATAGTCTAAAAATTAAGGATGTAAGTTAACATTTCCCCACTTCTACTTTTGGGCATGAAACAAAGGAATAAGGTTAAGAATTTTTATAGTGTAGATGATATGAGGAATGTGGATTATTAGTGCAATTGCATTAAGTATCTCTTGATATCCTACCCAAATCTATTTATTTTGTTTTAGGTCCCTAATTCCTTTGTAGTTTAAATTTCTTGGAATTTGGCTTCAAACAGCTGAGATATATGATATTCAGGGTAGTTTTTTCATAATAGCCCTCTTTATTCTGGGGCTTACAATTATTTTGCAATATCCATTAAAAAGCAGTGTATGTCTCAAAGCATAGGCACATTTAGGAGCTACCAGTTTGCTAAAAATTAAAGTATTTATAATTTTTCTTCAGTATAACAAGTATTTATCAAGCACCTTGAGCTTCACTGAGTGAATGCTAAAATACATGTACTCCCAAAATAGTCACCTGGCAATTCAAGACAGTATAAAACTAGTATCAGAAATGTTCAGCCAAAAGATTTCTTTAAAGAGAAAGATTAAGAAAAAGCAGATTAGTCAGTAAAAATTTTGTACAAGTAGAATTTAAGCTAAAACTGAAGAAGAGAAATAGTACTCAGATTAGGAGAGAAGAGGACATTATTAATGGGAGTAAGGAAGAAAGGGAAATGTCTGATCATACTACAGAGAAAGACAAAATTAAGAAAATCTTCCTGGCTAGAGCAAAGGATTCATTTTACATAGAAGGATGGATAAACTAGACCTATGTTATTTTAATCTCTTTCTTAGAACATCTAGAGTAGCACCATCTGTAGAGATTAAAAACAGCAATTGTTCTTATTCCAAAATTCCTTAGAAGCCAGAATTTATAAATCTAGTATCAGCCAGTACACACAGTAAAATCATGCCATCAAGGCTCTCTAAAAGTAGACCCTTTTGAGACGTCATTTATTCAAATACAGATCAACACATTCCTCAGTAGAACTAACTTCATTCTTTTTGAAGATTTTTGTTCATGGTTTTTGTTTAGTTGTAAGTCCTGATTTAGTCTACAGACCTAGTGACTATACACACCATTATTTATAGATAAAATTGAAACTGCTGTGAAGCATCAAGTTCCAGTTTTTTTATTTGTTGTTTGGAAACCATTTCAGTCAAAGTTTATCTTACAATCAACACAATCATAATATTTTCTTTTCATGGATTTCATCAGTGATGTATCTCAAGTCAATTTAGTGTTTTATATAAAATTACAAACTATATAAAAAATAACTAAATCACTGTATCTCAGAGTTTGAGGAGAATTCAAAGGCCATTGTGTTAAAAGTCCTAGCATACCCTTTTCATCATTCCCCACCTTTTTTTGAACATCTCAATCACTACTTCTTCCATCTGGGAGTTTGCTATTCTAATTGTTTGAAGGTCCAGACATATCAAACTGAAACCTGGCACCTTATAATTTCTAACCAGTGTTTCTAATTCTTCTCTGCAATGTACAAAAGAAGGTAAATTCCTTTTTCACATGATAATTCTTCTACTATTTGAAAGAAAATGTTACATTTTCCCATTAAGGCCATATACTTTTGTATATTTTCTTTGCATTCATTTGTTTCTATTAGATGCAGACTTTCCCAAGACAGTCAACCTCTATTTTACTTATGCATTATAAAGAAAAACTCCTTGGTATAATTGTACCAGGGAAAGGGAAAGGTACAAAATTTGAAAATCTCCTACTCCACATAAAAACAATAAAGAGGGAAAAATATCTTACTCCTCAAGGTCAGAATTTTAGAATTTTGAGTATAGGGCCAAAACAAAAAAAATTCATATATGAAGAACCCATATATAAAATGCTGTGTTTATTCTCTTGAGTGTATTTCTTAATTGCATGCCTAGTCTGTATCAGAATATGTACCCAGCTTTTGGGAGCCTTCATGAAGAAAAGAGATACTATCAGTAAAACATACAAATAAGTACAAATATATTTATTATGGGAAATTCTGTATCTAACTAGAGTTCTTACTAGAATAGCAGTGTTGCCCATATAACCATTTGTGAGGCAGCATAAGAGCACAGACTACTTGGGTTTGAATTCTAGATCTACCTTTTACTAGTATATGCCAACTTACTTAACTTCCTACACCTCAGTTTTCTTATGTGTAAAATAGAAAGAATAAGACTACTTACCTCACAGGGTAGTCATATTATATGAATTAACATAAGTAAAACACTAAAAAAAATATTTATTTGCTACATAAATATTTGCTGTTATTACCTACAATATAAAGAGTCTTAGCATAAAAACAAGTAGATGATGGTTGAATAAATATTGAACGAATTTTTCTCTAGGGAAAAAATTAAGCAAGATAGGATGTAAAATATACAATGATATAGCTGTGGGAAAGAAAAAAGAAATAGAGATGACATGCTAAATGTTGATTTTTATCTTGAATTTATCAGAGTGATACAACCTTGAAATCATCTTTTTAACTAATCCCTTACAGGGCTACTCACATAAAATGGGCAGATGCGAGCATACTTGAATACTTTAGTTTTACAAAATATATACTAAGACAATGACAAAAAAATCATTCAAAATTTTACAAATATAAAATGCCAAAAGCATATTCATCTAGAGATATAGTTACAGTAAAGAAATGTTTAGGATATTCCTTTCTTCATTGTCTGGAATCAAGAATATGGATGAATCTCTCTATATTAGACCTCAATTTAGAATTAAATGTTGCTTTTCACACAAAATGTAATAAAATGACAACAAATGAATTTACACCTATCAAGTCTTCTGAGCTTCTTGGAAACGTACCATTGACATACCAACATATTATTGCCTACCATAAAAAGAAACTGATAGTCAGAAAGTGGACTCAGATAAAAAATAAACTATTCGGAATGATTCTAATAATTTTACTTGTTTTGAAACTTGGAAAGAACATGGCTGCTATTAAAGAGTAGAGGACAAATGCCCAGTGGAAGGAGTAACTATTTCATATAATCATTAATGATTGACACACAGTGAGAATTTACAGGAAGAATCCAAGTTCCTTTTAAAAACAGTGAGAAGAAGAAGCAGTAAAGCTATTGGAAGTGTGAAGTTTGAAAATAAACTGTTGTCAGTTTCACAAATATACTAAAGGTCAAAGGTAACAATGCAGAAGAAGCAGTTGATTGTGTACCAAGGACCAACTGATGTAAATTATACTTTTTTCTGAAGATTAAGGATAGCATAGTAGTGGTGGATGTCATTGGTATAATTTCAGTGTTTCCCCCTCACCTTTTTCACCCCTTTCCATAAGTTTGGTTGCAGCATATGATATAACATATTTGCATGTCATAATCCCTAGGGTGAAACTTTATGTAAGTAAAGATAAGTCAGGTGATTAGGAGATAATTTTGAAAAGAGTTTTTGCAAATTTTTAAAATACTTCTCTACAAAATGTAGACATTTGAATCAATGAGAAAATAACTGTTAGTTTTGAATATTGTATAAATACAGTGGAGTCTTATTATAATGTGTTTCTTGCTTGTAATGATTCAAGACTACAGTTGTTTAGGAGACCGCAATGTAATGAGATCAGTTCAGCACAACCCCATTGATGAGGTTCAAAAGAGATTCACACCATGCCAATTTCCCACTAGTGTTAATCAGGGTACGTTAATCAGGTTATTGGGTAATTATGTGATACTTTGATATGAGCTCTATTTGTGGGCCCTATTTACTTTCTCATTCCCTTCCTTTTTGGATTTTTAAGACTTACCTTTACTTATACTATGTCCTGTCCCTCAAGATGAGACTGCTATTGTGGGGTCGATAGATCAATGACTATTAATAGTTATTAATGTTATTAGATAACATTTAGAGGAAAGAGAGGGCTATTTTTATATATGTTGAAAGCAAATCCTAGTATAAATGCCTCTTCCCTTCTAGGTGTATCTTGGGCAACAGCAGCAACAGTATTTAGTGCTCTAGTTTAGTGTTGCTCAAAATTTAGTTATTACTCTTTGCCTTCTAAGTATAAAATACCTTTCGACAGTGGTCAGCAAACATATTCTTCAAAGGTCCAGACAATAAATACTTTAGACTTTGTGTATTCTCTGTTCTCTGTCATAACTACTTAACTCTGCCAGCTCTGTAGCACATAAGCCACCATAAGATGATATAAATGAATGAGCCTCATTCTGCCCCAATAGAAATTTATTTACTGAAGTAAATACTGAAATTGGATTTCATATAAATTCACATATCATGAATGATATAAATATTATTCAATCATTTAAAAATTTAAAGATCACTCTTAGATTGCAGGCAATGCAAAAAACAGGCAGCAAGCAGGATTTGCTCCATTGGCTATGATTTGCCAACCCCTATTCTAGAATATTCCTACCCTAAAGTGTGTTAGCATCTTCTCTGTTAATCAAGGGCTCATAGTATCTGAGCTTTCAGAAGAATGGTCTGAGAATTTAAGAGAACAGAGATTCCCCACAAAAAATTAACAATATATTATAGATTCAAATATATCTCGAGTGCCTGCTGTATATATGCTAGATATTGTTCAAGATGCTGAGGATACAGCAATAAGCAAATAAGTCAAAAGTCCCTGCCTTCATGAAATTTTCATTTTAGTGAGTGACACAAATATAAGTAAACAAGTAAAATGTGTAGTATTAGAGATAATATTAAGTACTGTGGATAAAAATAAACCAGGAAGGATGAATAGGTACCATAGTACAGGCAAGAAAGAGAGTTGTAATTTTTAAAAGGCCATTAAGGAAGACTTTATTGGTAAGATAACATTTGAGCAAAGACCTAAATGAGAAGAGAGAGTAAGCCATGGATCATGTAGAATCTGTATGCCACTCTTAGTATGATGGAGAGTTTTGAGCAGAGACACTACATGATTGGACTTATATTATAATAGGGAAACAATTTAGGAGACTGTTGAAATACTCCAAGTAAAAAATGATAGCAACTTAGACTAATAATAGAGATGAAGGTAGTAAGAAACACATTACTGATATATTTTGAAGACAGAGATAACAGATAAAATAAGAGAAAGAGAGAAGTCAAGTATAATACTTGGGCATTTGGAAAGATGGAGTTGCCATTTACTGAAATGGAGAAGGCTGTGGGAAGGGTAGATTTGATGAGGAACATCAGTTTTAATTTGGTCATAGAAACGAACTATCCAAGTGGAGATGTTAAGTTGGCAATTAGATATATGCATCTAGAGTTCAAAAGAGAAGTCTAGACTGCAGATAATATTTTTTTAAAATCATCAGCATCTTGAGGGACTTAAAATCCATGACAATTGATGAGATCACCAAGGTATTTACTAGTATTACTATTTATTTATTGGTATTATTGCCCTTGCTCTTTTTCTTTTCCCCCCTCATCCACTTTCAAAGAGGTAGGTAGTTTCTAGTAATCTATCCCCTCTGCCTGCTCGCAAATAGCAAGAATCCCACTGAATCAGAAACCTGACCTACACAGGAAGTATCATTAGTTGGCCATCCTCAAATTTTGCCATGGTATAAACATGGGAGTGAGTTTTCCCAAGTACCTCCTTGCTGGAAACTGTTTGCACTGGAGGTAAGTGTGAAAGGGGAGGTTGTGGGAAATGATGGGGTGAGGGCTTCCTAAACCTTTCCCAAACCTCAGAAATTGCTTGATTTTGAGGAATGGAGAAGGTTCAGGCTGGTTCTTATTTCCCTGAACCAGTTCATACAGCCCTAAATTTGACCTGCTTTCCTCAAACTGGGAGTCAGAAATCCCTTTTCTCTTCTGTTTTTCTGCTGCAGAAATTCCCAACATTCCCATTTTGTGGGCTCCAGAAAGGGGTAAGCGAAGACTTCAATCCCAGCCAATCATTTCCAGATTAATAATTTTTAGTGTTTTGGTTTTTGTTTTTTTTTTTATCATCATAAAGAATGCTTGGACCCATTTTTCCTATCCATTTAATTTCCTTGTGGATTGTTATGTATCTATGTTCTAGGATCATTCTGTATCCCTGGGCAATAGAGTTCAGATTCATCTGCTGTTTCCATTTGTGTGCTGTTCTCTTGTGGATTCTCATATGCAGTTTATTGATGACTGTTTCCTAGATGGAAGAAACCCAATTCAGGAGACTACATCACTCTCAGTTTCATCTTTTCCTGAATGGTGTTTTTGTTCCCCTGCTGACAGCTTTCCCTACCCTACACAACTGCTTCTGATGATCTGTCATTGCTTCTCTGCTGTTCTGTCTTATTGCTTTGACTGCCTTTGATTTTTGCCTCTACTTTTTGCCCCACTTTATGCATCTGCCAAATGATTTGCATTCTTCACTTACTGGTACTTTGTCTATCAGGAAATGGCCTGATACTGCCATATCCATCTGCTATTTTAGCATTTTAGACTACCCAGCATTGTCTATCTGCTCTCCTACCATTCTCGTGTATCATGGACTTCCAAGTGCTATGCCATCTGCCTGCTTGATCTTGCCCTGCCCAATCTATGCCTGTAATATTATAAGTAGGTTCAGATTGTTTAGCACTTCTGCTATCTCCACTTGTCTTGTGCCACTAAGTTGGACTGCTGACTGAGGTTGTTTGACTACTATCTCCTTTACCTATTTGCTGCACTTGGCTGCTCCACTAATTAACTTCATACATTGCATTCATCTCCTATGTACTCAGCCTTGCAACTTGCTGATTGGCTCATATTGCTTCCTTTATACTTTTCTGCATCTGGTAAATCACTGGCATTGTTCCTCTGTTGTCTTGTAACCCTGATCAGATTTTATTTCCAAAAAAAGTGTTGCCTACATATTGTCCAAACATACCTTAGAAATAGGAAAGTGCTTCACTATTTAAAACAGTCCAATCCAGTTTATTCCTAACCTGACTTTTAAACTCACTATCACCATCCTTTTGCCTTTTTATACAACTCCACATCCTTCCCCTTATTTAATAATAGATGTATTTTTTCAAATAATTTATCATCTTTGCTTCAGTTGACCTTTGACATCATATATTATGTGCTTTTGTTTCTTGTGTATAGGATCTTTCTGTGATTTTCCATATATTAAATTTATTTCATAATTTATTTTCCATTTTTCTGGGGCTTAGTGAGGATGAGTTATTCCTATTAATTTTTCCTTTTTAGTAAGACTAGAAGAATTTTTTGAAACTTAAAAGTGTCATCTCTAAAAATAATAAATTTAGTTACAGTTCTTTGTACTTAGATTAAAGTACACCCCGCTCCATTTTTTCCTTTGAGAATATCATTTTTCAGCCACCCCATAATTTATGTAATATCAGTTCTTTAGATATTCTTTTGATGTAGTTATCTTTCCCTCCTCTTAAACTATGTTTTCTTGTGTGTGGGTAAACTTTAAATTGACATTTCCCCCTTATTTGCTAAGTACTTGGCATCTAAAAAGAACTTGGAATACAAAATTATCTTCATTGTGAAGCTTGATATCTTATTTACTTATATTTAAATGAAAAACAACACCAAACAAGAAGTGGAAAATAATTTTGGTGAAATTTGCAAACAATTCCGGAGTCTAAGGAGATTGGAAGTGTGGTGTATATGCAAGTGTGTATCTGTGTGTGTGAGTGTGTGTGTGTGTAGATTTCAAGTGTTCTTTATATGTATCCACACCATCATTGTGCTTGAAGTGTGAAATACTCTGAATCTCCATATTAAATTTTATTTTGTTTTTATGGTAAAGAAATGGAAAAGGAAAAGGCAAAATCAAAAAGAGAGTGATAAATTTAGAGAATATAGAAAAAGGGTATGGACACTTTTTTTCTTTTCCTTTTAACAATAGAGATAAAACTAGTATAAAGAAAAAGGCTGCTGTAGGAAAGTCAAGAAAATCATTTCAGTCGCTTTTTTTTTTTTTTTAGTTTGGCAAAATACATATCACATAAACTTTACTGTTCTAAACATTTTTAAGTGTACAGTTAGTGACATTAATACATTTCGTACAACCATTACCTCTATCTGTTTCCAGAACTTTTTCATCATCCAAAACCAAATCTCTCTATATCCATTAAACATTAACTCCCCATTTCTCCTTCTCCCACCCCCTGATAACCTCTGTTTTAATATCTGTCTTTGAATTTGTCTATTCTAGGTGCCTCATATAAGTAGAATCATACTATTTTTGTCCTTCTGTGTTTGACTTATTTCACTAAACAGTATTTTCAAGGTTCATCCATGTGGTGGTGTATATCAGAGTTTCATTCCTTTTTAAGACTAATAATATTCCATATATGTATATACTGCAATTTGTTTATCCATTCATCTGTTGATAGACAACAACTGAGTTGTTTCTTTTGGCTATTATGAATATTATTGCTATGAACATTGGTGTGCAAGTGTCTGTCTTTCTTTCCATCTTGGGGTATTTACCTAGAAGTGAACTCCCTAGCTTTTAATATTTTCGTCTAAAAGGAAATTAAAGGCCTCAGAGGAACTATATAAGTAACTTGAAAGATGGATAAGTCCAAGATATTGTATTAGGAGCTGAAAAAGTTCTAAAAACTTTGAGAAAAACACAGAATGGCAAGTTAGATTTAGAAGACCTTACATTCTAAGAATGAAAGGGAGGGGCGTCTGGGGGGCTCAGTCAGTTAAGCTTCCAACTTTGGCTCAGGTCATGATCTCACCATTCGTGGGTTGGAGCCCGACAGTGCTCTGTGCTGACAGCTAGCTCAGAGCCTGTAGCCTGTTTCAGATTCTGTATCTCCCTCTCTCTCTGACCCTCCCCTGTTCATACTCTCTCTCTCTCTCTCTTGCTCTCTCTCTCTCAGAAATAAATAAAACATTTTTAAAATTTTTAAAAAATAAGAATGAAAGGGAGAATGAAATTGGACAGATGTTGGATGTTTGAAGGATAGCAAAAATAATTCTGAACAATGTTGAATTTAAAAAATATATCATCTTGGGGCACCTGGGTGTCTCAGTCAGTTAAGCCAAGAGCTTCCACTCAGGTTGTGATCTCGCAGTTTATGGGTCCGAGCACTGCTTCAGGCTCTGTGCTGACTCCTCAGAGCCTGGAGGCTGCTTCGGATTCCATTGTCTCTCTCTCTCTCTGCCCCTCCCCCGCTTGCACCCTTTCTCTGTCTCTCTCAAAAATAAAATAAACATTAAAAAAAATACCAACTTTAGGACAGATGATGGCATGTCTTAGAAATAGAATAATGCAAACTTTTATAGAAGTAGGTATTTGAAAGGCAAGGTTTAAATGGGATTGAGATGAGGAAGCTAGGTTATGTTTACAGGAACCAGCAATAGGATTAGGAATTCATTTTAAAATCATTGGTACTCAGCTCTGGATACACAGTTTTCTACCTATAGAGATTTTACTAAAAAGATTCCTAGGCCCAACCCCTAGAGATTCTGACTCAGTAGGCTAAAGATATTGGTTTAGGTATATGCATGTGTGTGTGTTTTAATCCACTGGTAAAACACAGTGTGAGTTAAATTGAGCTCTGTGTAATAGTATCCTAGACCTTACAGGAGTTACCAAAAAATTGGGAACAATTGGTCCTTGTCTTCAAGGAGTTTAAAACTGGAGTAGTTTAGTATGCAGAAATGAATTTAGGAAGGAAGACTTACAATCCGTTAGGTGATAAAATTTTTACTTTGCAAACTCAACAATTTTTTGGTGATTTTACATAATTTGACTTTTCTCAACTAGGGCTTCTCATTAAACTATCAAACACAGAAAATGATTTGTGTGACTTCTCAATCCTCCCAAGAATGGTACATGAGCTAACTCTCTTCGATTTCGATTTGCATAGGAGAGAAATTAATTTATTACTTCCAGTCATTCTCTCAGAACCTATTTTAAACGGGCTTGTTCTGCTGTGTAATCTATTAGGAGTACGTAATACAAAGATAATGCCTTGTTCTCAAGGAGCTTACATTCCAAGAAAGGAAAAGAGACGTTTAACAAACAATGAATTTCTAATATTTCAAAAATTTGTTGTTTTCTTCTAGTTCTTTAGGGAAAACATTCAAAGTCAGAGTAATTGTGTATAAGGAAAATCTAAGCATCAGTGATTCAAGAATAAGAATATCTTCTATAATTAATGCCTCATCACAACTGAAGGACTCGGTAATAGTTTAAATGCCAATAAGAATCTAATTTTAAAACCTGAAGCATTCATTGGCAGATTAGTGATTCATTGGTAACTGTTAATAAACAGCATTATCTAAACCCAATATCATTAATTTTTTAGTGAAAGGATAGAAAATGGTTAGAGAGGAATTGATAACTAATGTTCAGAAGGTTGTTCTTGAATGTTACTGCAAGCACAATCAGGTATTCTCCAGCTATATATCAGTATTGAAAATGGGAATTTAATTTATTCTCACTGTCAACTAAAGCTCACTCGAATTCCTGGTGTCAGATTTTCAGTCATATTCATTAGTTTTTATTATGAATTTGATTAATTACCTCTTTGAGTTAGGAATTTATTTGTCCTCCCTATACTGATGGTTGCCTTCATACTTGAGGACAGTAAGCTTCATTCCTACTCCTCAGTAATTCGCAATGATTGCTTTAAAGGAATCTCTTTAAAGTGCTGTACCTAAGATAAGTTTTAGTAACCTATTTTTCCTCCTATCTCCTGATGTCCTCCTAAAGTTATTTATCAACATAGCTGAGGGAAGATCAAAGTTCTCATGCCAGTAGAGAAACACTAAAATAGAAATCACATCCAGATTTAACTTGTTTTCTTAAAAATGAATAACTTTTAAAGACTTTGCTTTACTTCTATTTGTTCTGGGAAACATTTTTAGCGAAAAATAAAGATTATGCAGAAATTTCAAGGTATATGATCTGAGATAAAGGAAAATATAAGTGCAACACTTTATTAAACTCATTTAATTAGTAATAAATATACTTTTCTTTGTGATCTCTGAAATCCTGTTTTTATTTTGAAGAAAACTGAACTGAAAATAAAGTTATATAATGTGTTCCTTTTTTATGAAAGTTAACTTAAAAAGACAATCTCCCTAACACACTCTTTTAGGACTCAAGTCTTTTTTACACTGAATAACAAAATCTTCTAAATTTCCTTGCAATCAGGAGATTCTGGGTAGGCAACCACTCCTAATAAACAAGTTGTCATTCTTTCCTTATCGCTCCTAAAGAACAGTGGAAGATATTCAGGACCTTGCAAGGAAGATGTTGCTTCCTGATACAAACATTTTGGGGAAGTAGTTTTACTCTCTCAGTTTTGAATATAGACAGTGACAATAGCAGGCACTAAACACTAGTCTCTATATACCCTAATCTCTTTTTCTTCCCTTGCTCTCCAACCATCAAATATTTCAGTGTTGCTGGAAAAAATTAACGCATTACACATGTGGTACAAGAGGTCCTCTGGTGTGACAGATATCATTGAGAGAAAGGTAATTGCCTCAGCTATGGAAGCTATTTGATACAAATAGTTTGTTATGTATTTTTAATAGTACTTAATTTCATGAATATCAAAATGAGTACTTGAAAAGTTCACTGGTTAGATATTTGGATATTTACAAAATACAAACAACTCCCAAACATTTTGTATTTATCTCTAAACACTTTTTAGATTTCTTATAATATTTTGTTTTTATGAAGAAATAGAGTTTATATTCTATTCATATTAGCAGCATAAAAAGATCTCAAGTGTTCAGGAATCAGTTTTTCTTTGGTTTGTTCCTAGCTATATTATAGGAGTAGATGTGTATTTACTTTGCAGTTAGAGGTAATAATCCCATTATAGATATCTTAGGCAAATATTCTGAAAGAAAATATCCCTTGTAAGTTAAATTTATATTTTTTCATTCTCAACTTAGTGCCTTGTGATCAAAGTTAAGATCATTCTTGTGAGGAGGTAAAGGCAAAAAGCCTTTTTAGATATCTTCTCATTATGGTTAGTTACTAAAAACTAAAACCTAAGACCATCTGCAGAAAGCTCTTAGGTTATTAATGAGAAAATATATCTTCGAATTTTCATACTTCATGGTTAGTGTTAGAATATTAGGAACATTGGTTAAATTTTGCATGTGATAGGTGTTTAATAAGAGCATAAAATGATGACTTTTTATTGTGACACAGTAATAAATATGAGATTGTAAAGTATTATAGATGAGATTAAAGATGAGAAAAGTATATGGTCATTTAGGGGAAGGAAAAGATAAAGATTTTTGAATATTTATCTTGCCTTGTATTAATAGCTTTAAAAGAAACAGCACCTAGTTTTTTCTGAATATAGATTTCTGATTATATGGTTTTTTACAAAAAAAAATTTGGGAAATACAGGGAAGCAAAATGAAGCAAATGAAAATCACCAATAATCTTGATACATAATTATTACCTGGGACTAAGTCATTAGTTTTCACATTGGGAACCCATCATATATGCAGGTTTATGTCTTGGGTTTTTAGTTGTTATCATAGGTACTAAAATTTATCATGTACTTGCTACATTCCAAGCATTATGGTAAGCACTTTATGTAATATCTCATTTAATCCTAACAACGAAGCTACACAAGTACCACTTTAGAGGTGAAAATTTTATTTTTAGAAAGATTAAGTCATGAAATAATTCACATCACAGAGCTAGTAGAAGGTGATAGAATCTCAACTCGATAGTCTTGACACCACAGCCCTTGCTTTTTTTAACCACTCTCTTTTTTATATAAATTAAGCTTTTTTCCATTTAACAACTGTTGTACCAAAAAATGAGATTTACAAATCACTACAAAGTATAAACAAGCTATAATTAAGTTCCTTGTCATTAACCATTTAGGCTCTTTCTTATTTCCTGTCATAGACGTTCTCTTTACTCTGATTATGACTTTAGAAATATTTCCTTAAAATAGAATAGCTGATTAAGAATTAAGTCCCATAATACCTACTGTCAAATTGACCTCTAGAATATATGTATAAATTTATATATTAATACTATCCATTTATGAAATGAAAAATTCAATATTTCTAATCTTAACAGTTTGATAGATGAAAATTATATGGCTTTATTGGCATATTGTAGTCTAATAATGAATTAATCACTTTTCTTATATTTGTCTAGTTTTTTCTTTTATAAATTGCCCATTTTCTTCTGTTTGCCTTAGTAGCCAATTCTTAAAAGCTGATTCTAAGTATAAAGAGAAGTTTTAGAAATTGCTTCTCAATTTCTAAATTTTGGCATAAATGAGATTTATATTTTAACTATATCATTTTGACACATAAATGTAAACCAGTTTAGGGGCTCCTCGGTGGCTTGGTCAGTTTAGCATCTGACTCTTGATTTCACCTCAGGTCATGATCCCAGGGTCGTGGGATCAAGCTCCTCATCAGGCTCTGCACTGAGCATGGAGCATGCTTAAGATTCTTTCTCCCTCTCTCATAACTATTATTTTCTTATAGAATGTCCATGTTAAATATTGTATGGATAGAAAATTATTGAAATAATATTCTTGAATTAATGATCCATTATAGATATAAACCTTACAAACTAATTTTTTAGGACACTGAATATATATAGCTATTCTAGCAGTCATTTTGTTAAAATACCAAATATACAATCCTATTTATACAATTTTTTTGCTCGGCAAACTCAATTTTCTACATAAGAATTCCAAAAGAAACAATATTCTCACATACAATTAATGTGAATTACCATTTGATTATCTAGATATTTAAAGCACTTATAGCCTTTTTCAGATAGAGAAAGCTTAATTCCCTTCCAATAGTCAAAAGAGCCTTTTCTTTTTTTCGTTGCCCCAACATGCAAATCGTTTCATGCCTAAAGCTTTTTGGTAAGTGAATCATTTAACACTTGGCTTGAATTTTTCCACAGAAACATTTATTTATATAAGTGTTTCTCAACCTGGGGATTGTTTGGTGCCTAAGGAACATTTGGCAATGCCTGGTGACATTTTTTGGTTGTTATAACTGAAGAGATGCTACTGACATTAGGTGAATAGAGAAAGGGGTGCTGTTAAATATCCTACAAAGCCCTGAACAACCCTTACAACAAAGAATTTTCTATCCCCAAATGTAATAGTGCAGAAATTGAGAAATCTTCATTTAATAATAATATTGAGTACTCACTGACTGCCAAGCACTGTGCTTGGGGCTGGGGACACATGGATAGAAAATTATGATCTTAGCATTCAGGGAAGTTACATTCTGGTTAGGAAAGGGAAAGAATTGGGTAAATAAACTATAACATGATCATCAATATGCTAAAGATGTGTTTGTGATATATTAGGAACAGGATAAAGTTCACCTGAGGGACTTAGGGAAATTTTCAAAGAAGTAAAACTGGAACTGTTGTTGTTTTTATTGTTCTTATTTACTTTTTCACTTGAATTTCCAAAAAGTGAACAGAAAGTATAGTTAACAGCTTAATGAATTTTCAGGAAATGAACATATCTGTCTAACCAGCATCCTGACCAAGAAACCAAATTATCAGTATCCCAGATTGCGCCCACTCTTGTGTCCCTTTCAGTAACAGCCCAACCCTCAAGAGTAATTACAGGTTTGACTTTTAAGCATCATTATGTTTTATTTTTAGTAAACATTTTATAAATGAAATCTTATACTTTGTCATCTTTTGTATCTGGATTCCTTTGCTCAATATTATGTTTATAAAATTGACTTGTTGCATGTAGTTGTTTGTTCATTATCACTACATACAAAGTAATCCAGTTTATGAATATGCCAACATATATTAACCTACTGTAAAGACACAGTTGCTGAAGTCTTAGGTCTGCCAGTAGATGAGTCTGACTGCAGAATGGGTTGTGAAAGGGGAGTGGCAAGACAGAACCTGAAGAGGTAGGTAAGGCCAAATGATGGATGTTCTCCATGTCATATAAAAGGCATTTGGTTTTTTTCTAGTTGAAAATAAAGATTGCTTTGAAAGCTGTTAAACAGCACTGAATGTAGTGAGATTTACATATTACAAAGACTATTTTTGGTAGCAGAATAGAGAAGGAGTTAAATGGGCATAAACTTAGCTATAAGGTTAATCAAGAGGTTATTGAAATATTCAAACAAAAGAGCTGAGTAGCTAAATGCAGACAAGGGTAGATAGGGATAGAGTACTTTCTGAGGTTAATTTAATAGCGCTTTTTGACTAACTGGGTATGGAGTTTGCAAAGGACATCTTCCTGAGCCAACTTTCAAAATCCTATGTGTGTTACTGAAATACAAAATGTAACAGTGAAGAAAAATGATAGAATTCAATGTCAGCAATTAAAACTGAATTCAAAATAACATCAAAATTTATCTATAGTATTCAAACTTACAGAAAAATATTTATTATTAGTTGAAAATAAATTGATGAAAATCTTCATGGAAAATCCATAGGGAAATTGATAACAGTCTAGACCAAGTCTAAACTAAAGGGAGTAGCTTTTTATTTGTTTTCATTTTAATTTCAAATTCATGACTTCTTTTTCTGTTGTTTCAGAATTTCACTATTTTTATTTTAATTTTATCTCTCACCAAATTTATACATTTAGTCATGAAGCAGGTGGTTTTGGGTTCAGGAAGAAAAAATGAGACAAGACGTGTGTGTGTTGGTATGTATACCAAAAGCAAGAGTTGAGAGAGAAAGGAAGAAAGAAATTAAAATATTTTATCAGTGTGAATCGGAATGAAACTAAGGTGGGGTTAGCAGAGTTCCCAGTTGTTATTTCTAGATCTGAGATTACTGTGTTTTACTTTTTTTGGTACATGCATCCCTAAAGAGAATAAGGCAGTGAGTCAGAAAGCTTCCCATCGTCACCAGGCAACAGTATTACTCCAAAGATATATTTATTGCAGAGACGGTGGTTAAGATAGTTGTCTCTTTGTGACCCAGAGAATAGATACGATTATTCACTTAGAAAACTCAAAAGAATCAATAGAAAGGATATTAGAATCAAGAAGAGTTCAGCAGGGTAATTTACTTTATAAAAATCTATATGCCAACATTACTTAAGCTAGAAACAACCATTAGAAAAAGTAATGGGAAAATATCTCATTTGTAATAGCAGAAAAAAATAAACTTCATAATACCCAAGAATAAACTAAAAAAATTTGCCAGACCTGAATAAAGAAAACTTTATTAAAGGACATAGAATATTAGCTTGAGTGATTAGGAAGTTATGCCATATTCTTTTTTTAAATATAATTTATTGCCAAATTGGTTTCCATATAACACTCAGTTCTTATCTCAACAAGTGCCCTCCTCAATGCCCATTACTCACTTTCCCCTCTTCTCCACCCCCCGTCAACCGTCAGTTCTCTCAGTATTTAAGAGTCTCTTATGGTTTGCCTCCCTCCCTCTGTAACTTTTTTCCCACTTCCCTCCCCCATGGTCTTCTGTTAAGTTTCTCAAGATCCACATATGAGTGAAAACATATGGTATCTTTCTCTGACTGACTTATTTCACTTAGCCTAATACCTCCAGTTCCATCCACATTGCTGCAAGTGGCCAGATTTCAGTCTTTCTCATTGCCAAGTAGTATTCCATTGTATTTATAAACCACATCTTTATCCATTCGTCAGTTGATGGAAATTTTCTTAGATGCAAATATTTTTGTGAAGTTGTCAGTTTTCCTTAAATTGAGACAAATGAGACATAATCTGAATGGAGTTTGGGGAGAATATAGCTTGTGATTTTTTTTTTCTTAAGTAAAACAATGAGAAGGCCTTACTCAGATGAGAAAACATGATATAAAGCACAGTGGTGAAAATATTTGGTATGTTATAAGAAAATAAAGTCAGAGATAAATGCCACCAAATGATATTTCATTAACTTACCTGTATGTAAAATTGAATTTAACATCTTATAAATGTGACATTTCTAAATGTGACATTTCAAGACATTTGAGGAAAGAAGGATCAGCCAGTAAAAGATGTTGAGAAACTTGGCTCTCCATTTTGGTGGAGATTGATCATGCAACACAAAATTAAACTAAATATGATTAAATATTTAAACATTAAAAACTGTAAGGTTGGGGCGCCTGGGTGGCTCAGTCAGTTAAGCATCCGACTTGGGCTCAGGTCATGATCTCATGGTTCCTGGGTTCGAGCCCCACATTGGGCTCTGTGCTGACAGCTGGCTCAGAGCCTGGAGCCTCCTTTGGATTCTCTGTCTCCCTCTCTATCTGACCCTCCTCTGCTCATGCTGTCTCTCTCTCAGAAATTAATAAAACATTAAAAAATTTAAAATAAAGATTGCCTGGAAATGTGAAGCCTTGGGTGAAAAGACATATTCAGAGTATAAATTGGTACCATTTTCCTGTAGAGCAATCTGCAGTGCATCAAAAATTTCAGTGTCATGATGTAAAAGACATTAATTTGATAGGGAATAACAACAGTTTACAAATAGAATACAGCCTAGAATAATTGTTGTTTTAGTATTTTAAAAAACTTTCCCACTGTAGAAAAACTTGACCCAGTACAAGGAAATAACCTGTGAGTCATACTATGTGAAAGGACATAAACAATGTCAGTTTTTAGATTCACTGTCTCCCCAAAAATACCGCGAGTTGGAGGTCAAAGCAGCAGAGAGCAGGAACCAGAACTGTCGGAAGCCTGAACTTAGAAGAGGGACGAGAGGCCCTAAGGACAAATGACTATAGTTGTGCTCTTGGTGAGACACTTAGACTTGGACAAACAACACTGTAAAATTCAGCCTGGAATTCCCTAAGACTGTGAGACATTTGTGGAAAGCTAAAGTGGAACCAGTTAGTGGTTAAACATACCCTCTAGTGAAAGGTAGAAGCAGAAATAAATTTTCTCCAAAGGAAATTTTCCCCAGTTTTGGTCAGCCATACATAACAGATTAAGGGAAAGTAATGAATATCAACAAAACCAGTAATCAGTAGGTAGACTGAAAAATTTGACAACTACTAGAACTGTCAAATACAAAATATAATATGGCTAAGAATTTGGTGACTATTATCATTCATTTTTCACTCTGGGGAACTTTTGTTTAGGACTAATGCTAAACCAGACAGGATGCAGACACAACAGAAGTATATCAAACTGTCTCTGACAAGCCAATATGTATGCTTAACCTACTGATGATGAAATCTTTAAAAGAACAAAGATGCACAAAGATAAAGACATTGCAAGAGATCATTATTTTTGAATGAGCAATTTGGGAGAAAATAGGACTCCTAGAAATGAGAAAATATACATTTTTTAAACCTGTGAAAAGATGAAACAGCATATTAGACCAGCAAAAGAGAATTAACATACTAAAACATATATCTGAGAAAATTACCTCATATTGGAACAGTTACATAGGGAGTGATATTATGTAAATATGAGACATAAGTTATTGAGGAAGAAGTGAGAAGGTCCAAGCCACATTACATGAAAGCCCAAAGGGAAAGAATGGAGGAAAGGCAATGATTCAAGAGGTAATGGCTGTAATTTTTTTCAACTGCTGAGAAAAACATGAAACCACATATCCTGAAGGTATAGTATAAATCAAGAAGGATAAATAAATATATAAAAGTGAAAATTCTAAACCAAAATAAGAGGAAATCTAAGTAGCCATAGAGAACAGACAGATCACTTATATAGGAATGACAGTAGACTTTTAAACAACATTGGAATAAGACAGTAAAATAATATCTTCAAAGTATCGAAAAAGTTATTTGTAATTATACAGATTTTTATTTTGTGTTGTAAATATGTGAAGTGTCTACTTTGAGGTTCATAAGACTGAAATTTGTTCTAAAATTTTTGATGAGAAGACACTTAAGACCATATTCATTAGGACAAAAATATATCAAATCCCAGGATGCCATGTACTTATTAAATTTATGGTTTACAGTAAAAGTTCTAAAGTGTTTTCTTGAATGAAGATATTATATTCTAAACTGAATGAAACATTGTATTATTTTCTTTTCCTAATGTATTCGATATTGTCAATTTTTCTATTGCTACCTGCCTTTACACTTTGATAGTTTGGGGAACAACTCCTTATAATCTTTTATCACATAATAAAAATAGTATTTTTAACATAAAAATATCTTAAAAGATATTAATAATAATAATATAATTTTACTTCTCATTTATAATAATTTCACAGTTTTACTTAATTGATAACTCTGAAAACTCCTGAAACCAACCTATAGAATGATCTTAATATGCCAGGATTGAAAACTCACTCATTTTTGAGTCTCAGGTTACAGTTATCTACAGTTTAACCAAAAGCAGGGTCCTTTTATCTTTAAAGATTTTTGCCTAGAATCATATCTAATATCATATTAGACAAAAAACATTATAGTGTCTCATATTGCTCTGAGGTAGCACTTAATAATTCTGAGCTTGCTTTTCAGTTATGATAATAAACCTTATTATTTGTCCTTTGCCTTAAATAATCTTTACTGCTTTTCAGAGATAAAGGATTATCTTTGATATCTATTAATTATTACTTACTTAGCTTTCTGACCTACCTCTCTCAATGACACAAGAACAACTCAGATTTAATCTCCATTTTTATAAATAACTTTCAGGAGTAGACCTACATTTGCCCTGATTGATTTAGGCCAGATTTATTTTGAGATGCTGTAAATGAATACTATATCATAATTTTATTCTTTTTTCTGATTCCTTCCAAGTTTAAACAACTACTGTTTCTTTTTGGTGTTTTCATTGCTGCTGATCAGAGAAAATTTCCTGATTAAGGAAAATATTCCTCACATAGACCCATCATTTTGTAATATAAAAAGCTTAAAAATATAGAGAATTTGACAAAGCTCTATTATCTGAAAATTATTCAGAGAAAATTTAAAAAGTTCTGAGAAACCAGGACATGACAGAATCTAGTCTTGCCATTTTCCACATCCCCACCTATTTCTTTGTTTACTGTCCTTTCTCTAGGGGCAAATTCTGTTAGGTTTAGAAGTCTGACCTTCCTATTGCAGATTTGAGCAAAATGCCAGTTTCCATTTGCCCCACTTAATGTTCCTGCATTGGGCATCCTCTACTCTTGGACAGTTTTTTATGTGAAGAGTTTTTTATGTGAAGTTTTTTATCTGAATACACCTGCTCATAATTATGTTAATATAAAATAATATTGCTTGGTTACCAAATCCTTCAGGTTTGTTTTTAAAACCTGGATTTAATTTTTTTTTTAAGCCTGAATTTTTTATATCCTTTGTTGGTTGATTCTTGTGAATTTGGTTTGGCTCTTGCATACCCTGAGCCACACTTAGGGTACAATTCCAAGAGCATATCGTTGGGCTAAAATGAGCATCAAGGCACCATTGAAAGAGGAAAGGTTATAAATGAACAACCTCAGGAGTGTGTGTGTATGTTGGTACATGTGTTGTGTGTATGTTTATAAGCATAATCCTTTCTACTCATTCTATGTGATGGGCTTTGTTTAATGCCAGTAGGTATAACCAACTTCTTCCTCACTCCTACCAGCTGCCCTAATAAAGCCAACTATTCAGTTTCCTATGGCCCTAACTTGAAAAATTTAATCCCAGTCCTAGGACATGTATACATGTGTACACACACCCATATACATTAATCTCAGTTTATGAAGTGTAATTTTTTTGCTCAGTGATTGACTCTATTTTGACTTTTCTTAAATATCCATCAATTTAAAGAGGCCATACCACATAGGTTTCATTTGGATAGTGAACTACCTTATTCTAAGCACTTAGTATGGATAGATGTTCTGAAAGTCTCAGTCCTTAGAGGTTAAATTACAGATCCTGATTCAGAGATATCAGCCCCAAATTCCATACCAAAAAAAAAAAGGTGTGTATATGTGTATGTATGCATGTTTGTATAAAAATTATTATTCCTTGGAGGAATCTCATAGAAAAATATTTCTTTTATAAACATATTTCAAATTAGAGTAGAAGACCTATAATTTTCTAAGATTTTTTTATATTTATGATCTTTCTGCACTCCTATGTTTATACCTTTTTAAGTGGCAAAGGATAATTGCACCACTTTTTAGAACAGTTTTTAAAAATTACACCTCTGATCATTTTAAAGTTCCCTGTTAAGAGATTATTTTCTAATATGATAAAGGTAAAGTTGTCCTTTCATTTAACTTATGTCAATTTTATTTAATAATGTATTCTTCCTTTTATAGTTCCCCCCAGCTTGTAACTCATTGAAATTTTTTTATCCATTCTTGTATTTGTAGAAGGCTCTTAAAAAGTAAATTTTTATACTATGAAGTATAATAATGGTTGATTTAAAAATGAATATGTTAAGGAGCACCTGGGTGGCTCAGTCGAGTTAGCCTCTGACTCTTGATTTCATTGTAAGTCATGATCCCAGGGTCATAGAATCAAGCCCTGCATCAGGCTCCATGCGTGGAGCCTGCTTGGAATTCTCTTTCTCACCCCCTCTGTCCTCTCCCCTGCTCACACTCTCTCTCTCTAGAGAGAGATATCGATAGATAGATAGATAGATAGATAGATAGATAGATAGATAGATAGATAGATAGATAGATAAATAGATAATAAAATGAGTATGTTTAGACCCCTGTGTTTAAGATGAGCAGCAGAGCATTAACTTGAATTTAATGGAACATTACCTCTTTATGTTCCTCTATTTTACACCATCCTGAGTCTTATTCCCAACCTGACAGCTGTTGTTTTTGTAGCTTTAAGTTTTAGTGTATGATTATTAGTGAAATTTAAAAATTAATATAAACTCACTGACATTTTTCCATCTTTGCTTAGGCACATAATAAATTACTGTTTTCTACTGGACTTAGGTGAAAGCATAAATCAAGAGATGCTATTAGTTCTTTTTCCTTCAAAAGATATTTTCAGTGTTCTCACATTCTTTTCCCAAGGTTTTATGGTAGTGTCCAAGACTATCTTTCTGGTAATTGGTGTCATCAAAACCACTGCTCTTGATAATTCTCCATTAAGTTTTCAAGATTGTTGCTGGCATGTTGCATTTGTCAGACATCTTTTGATCATTCAGACACATTCCAAACAGACATACTCATCTCTTAGCTTCTATTCTGCACTGTTTCTGATAGAACTATTCAGTTTTCACAATTGCTTTGAGTATAGCAACAACTTATACAGCATAGATGACTTCAGATTTGTACCTTACTATAAATAATAGTATCCAACATTTGTTAAACACTTGATATGTATTAGGAATGATACTAAGTATTTTATGTTTTATTGTAGTTAAGCAGAGAAAAAAAAATCCTGTGTCTGAATAGGGTGCAATGTCTTATAAACTGAAAGCATATAATAATAGATTAATGGATTAAGTTCAGATTGTGGAGTCTACAGGTCTGAGTTCCCTTTCTGGGGTTTTCTATTGATTTGCCCTGTGGCTTTGGATTAGTCATAGAATTTTACAAAAAGAGAAGTAATAAATCTCCTCTGTATTATGTAATGCAGAAATATGTTAACTATTTAAATAGAGAATATCTGTAGGTGTTTTGTAAGAAAAGAACCATAAATAAAAACTTCTGATGTGAATATTTCTACTATTGAATTATGTGGTTAAATGATATTATTCATGTTTAACTCTCCAATGTGGTAGAGAAATAAGCTTTTTTCAGAGCATTAAAAATTTAACGTAGTGTATGTTATCATACTAGCATTATATTGTGACATCCTTTTAGTTACCTAAAAATGCTTTATAATGTTAATACTTTAGTTTTATAAGAATAGTAACAATAATAATTACCCCTTTTTATTTTTATTTTATTTTTTTACACATATTTGTTTTTGAGAGACAGAGCACAAGCTGGGGAGGACAGAGAGAGAGGGAGAGACAGAATCCAAAGGAGATTCCAGGCTCTAGGCTGACTGTCAGCACAGAGCCCGCTGTGGGGCTGGAACACACAAACTGTGAGATCATGACCATCTGAAGTCAAATGCTTAACTGACTGAGCCACCCAGGCGCCGCTCATTACCCCTTTTTAAAAATGGGAAACCAAGAGATAGATAAATTTCCAGAGGCATAAAAATAAAAGCATAAGGTAATATTCACTTCATAAATATGTGAATAATGAAGGACTCTTAGGTTATAAGTAATGAATAAAAAGTTTGATGATCATAAAATGAGAGGCTAGTAGCTTTAAAATCAGTCTTTAGATGAGCAAAACTATAGAGCAAGTTGTTTAATTCAAGCTATAGCATGCCATAAGTTCCAAATACTTAGGTGTACACATTTTTCTCTCATTTTTACTAATGGAACTTAGTTAAGTTTATCTCAGAATAGCAGAAATATTGGATTACTCTGTTTTTAGGAATGACTTATTCATTTTCTTCTTTCCTAGTTGGCTTCTAATTTTAAAACTGAGGGTGGTATGAAATGACAAAATACAGCACTTTTTAATGATAATTAAAACAGAAAGGAGCTGTTTTTGCTTCTTTTCTCTCTCTTCTCAGCAGTTCTTCCACTCATCCCACTTCCTTTCCTTCACCTATATCTTGTTCCTCTCACTTTATCACATGTGACTATTTCGGTGAGAACCTAATTTTGTAGAAAGAGGACTTTAAATGTGATAATTACATGTTCTTAATGTAGATGCTTTATAAAGAGGCCACAGTGAGAATTATCACACCCTACCGCAAAAGAGCAAAGTTTGAGACTTTCTAAAATAAATTGGCAGTGAGCCATTTGCAAATAGTACATATAGGCCTAAAGTAGGAGCTTGTTTCTTTTATTCCCAATTAAGATGTTTAAGGACACCCTAAAGCTATGTTGTTATATAAATATTGAAACTTGCACTGCTTTAGGTATACCAAGTAATTATGTGTGATCATTAATAAAGTGGAAATTCAATGTATAGATTTTTTTTAGGCAGCTGTTATGTTTCTGTTTATATTATACACTACTAACTACATTTAAAAAAAAATTCCAAAGTAGGTGGAATAAAGAGACTGGGTTATATTCTTACCTGTTGACTAACCAGACACACCCTTATAGTACAGTTTCAATTTGTATCATCTTTCAACTTCATCTTTCTTCAAATTTGAGAAACAGTATATTTTCCCATATCTACATAATCAGCTTTTTTGAAAAGGAGTGTGAATAAGTAACCTTTTTTTCTATAAAGATTGAAAGACATATGTAATTAACATCCTACCATAAAGAACTTTACTGTCTTTCACATAATGCCAAAAATGAATAAGTATATATTGCAGATATAAAAATGCTAATAATCCGTAGAAGTATCACTAGTCTTTCACCTTTCCCTACAACATGATGTAAAGTAGTGCTATTTATATAAGTGGAATATGAAGATAAGTATTCTCATGAAAATCTCTTTATCATCTGAGTTCCCTGATTTTTGTTTGATAATTTGATTATCAAGTTAATATTTAGATAAAGGAGGAAATTAATGTGAAAAATAATTCACTGTGTAAGGAGGGAAGTTGTAAAGTTAAGAACTATTTGCTATTTACTCTCAAATTGGTTACCAAGTTGGTTGGGATCTAAATGCTAACAAACAAGGTGAGATTTTTCATAGTTAAAGTAATACTTGGAAATCTTCTAATCATCCATGATGAAGACATAGTCTCAGTAGCCCAGAAACTGACTTTTACTCTAAGGTTAAAATAAATCCTTTTGTTGAGCCAGATAAATTGGTTGGCTTGCTTTAGGGGGCCATGTTATAAGAACTTTACTTATCTTTAAACCTTAGAACCTTAACTTAGCATGGTGATATGTTAACTCACTGACACTTAATGAGAACTGAGTTGAACTTTGGGGTTCTTGGCACCTCATGCTCACTGAAAAGTATATAGTTATTGGAATGGAAGATGACATTGCTGTGGTACTTTTGACTCTTTTTTTGTGTGCTTTTTGTCTCCTTTGATCTTTCTTCACACTCAGATCTTACTTAAACATTGTACAGCTTTAACTGAAAAACAAAATGAGAGTATCTCCATTTTGAAAAGCTTGCTACTTCTTCTAGGAGTGGAAGAAGATGTAAATATTTAAGAAGGTTAAAAACTCTGAGTTAAAGAAATATATAAGTAAGATGATATCTTCCAAATAAAACTGAGATAAGTATCTTCATTCCCTGATTGCAACTTCTCCTTTGTAACAGTAGCATTTAACCACTTAGTCACATGTTATGATACACTGATGTGTTATGATTGGTTGAAAGGTGTTTACAAATGATATAAAATTAAAATATGCAAATGAATAGTTTAATCAATTAGAATAAACTCAAGGCTGCCCATAGAATAATGTTCCTCTTGCTTCTGTTATCCTTTGTTTCTTAAATGAAAAGAGAACGGAATAGATTTGTAGCTGGTTTTCCTCCTTGAATATCCCTAGGAGTTAGTCATGTACAGGTTTTATCCATCCTGTGTAGTCCTGAGGAAAAGAAAATAGCTTCTCTGTGCCATACAGTACTTATAGAGGCAAACTCTGAATTGTTAGTTATTATAACCCTTTTTAAAGTGTAAGATAAAATTAATGTTTGCCCCTTAATTGATAAAGTAAGGAAAATTTTATTAGCTGTCATTAAACTGCCTATTTATTACCTAATTTATCCCTTCAGGAGGTCTCCATTTTGCTCTGATGAAGCCTCCTCACATTTATTTCAGTCTACTTTGCAAACTTGAATATAAGGTGATCGTGAAGATTAGATCAAGTGGTACACATTTACATTAATCTGCTTCATTCCTTCGTTCTATAAAGTGTTTTTCAAAATTGGTCCTTTGACCAGCATCACAACCATAACCAGAAACTTGTTAGAAATGCAGATTTTGAGGCCCCAACCAGACTTTCTGATCAAAATCTCTGAATGGGGCCCAGCTCTCAGTGTTTATTAACAAGGCCTCTAGGAGATTCTGATACAACACTAAAGGTGGAGAGCCAGTGCTCTAACCATATCCTACCTTGATTGCTTAACATTATTAATAACATCATTAGTAATATTATTAGGTAGCATTTCTTTCTTTCTTTCTTTCTTTTTTTTTTAGGTAGCATTTCAAAGATAGTCTTTGTTGGGGCACCTTGGTGGCTCCACCGGTTAAGTGGCTGACACTTGTTTTGGACTCAAGTCATGATCTCATGGTTCATGAGTTTGAGCCCCACATCAGGCTCGGCGCTGAAGGTGTGGGGCCTGGTTGAGATTCTCTCTCTTCTCTCCCTTCACCTCCCCTGCTTGCATTGTTTCTCTCTCAAAATAAATAAATAAACTTTAAAAAAAAAAGAGTTTTAAAAATAGTCTTTGTTATTTAAGACTATTTAATCAATAGAGGGCACTGCAGTAATTGTTAGGACATTTTATTAAATCTATATAGTCAAAAACAAGCATATAGATATTAATACATAGATGATGTTCAGTTGATTAAAATATCTAGAAAAATAAATAAAAGCACTATACTAAGTGGTTTTTCACAGTCACCATGATATAAGGAATTTCTACACATTTACATTTAGCTAACATGTGTCCTATACATATTTAAACATCATTGCCTGTTAGCAATAACATTTTTTAGGATTGTTTTCCCTGTGTAATTAAAATGGATCTGAGTTTCATTGGCAAGTTCCCTGGGCTATAAAATCATTGTTTATGACACCCTTTTTTGCAACTTGAGCAGTCTTTGAAGCACTTTCTGACTTTAATGTTGCCTTGAAAATGTCACTGATAAAAGAAAAAGACCACAGTAAGGGAGTTTCCTTAGGAGGTTTCATAGTTTAGAAAGTATTTAGCAACTTTCATAGTTTAGAAAGTATTTAGAAGTTAAATATGAAATGTTTTATTTAAAGAGAGTGGCTAAATCCAATTAAACCTCATTATTACAGACTCTACTAGTTCAAAAAAGGTTATATCTGAAGTAGGAATATAAACTTCTGCTATTACTCAAGGAAGCAAAGAATTTGATTATCAAATTAATAATGTATAAGAAAGTTAGAAACAATTTAATTAAGAAAAAAATTCAAACTTTTAATGGCATTCTTTCTTGCCATTCATTATGAATAGCCTCTTGATAATGAATGCTTGTTATCTACTCATTAACAGGCACATATAAGGTACACTTATTAAAACCATTCTTCTGTTTCTATTTTCTACTAATTTAGACAGAATTTTCTCATTTACTCTAAATTAAGTTTTATTCCATTGCTCTTTGCCTTCTTCTTGTACCTTTCCATTTATGGTTTATACATGTTTTTACCCAGCTCTTGCCCTCTTGTCCATTTTCGAATTCCCACTTCATTTGGCTGATTGTTCCCTTTAGATCAGTATTTCAGTATTATGCTCCATTCCTTCCACTTGCCTGTGTTCTTACACTTAGGTTCTTTCTCTCCATTCTCTTTCCTCTCATCTTTGCTTCTCAATCACTGTTTCTAGGTTTCATTTCTGGATTTTTGTATTTTTCCTAGTTTCTCAAAACTGCAAGGATGTAAGGTGAATTAGAAAAAAGAGGCATAAAGAAAATTGCCATGTATTGAATGCCTGTTCTATGCTAGATTATTTACTTATATCATTTAGTTCTAATATGATGTAGGTATGTTTTAATATTGTCTCTATTTTATTCATAAGTACACTGAAGTTCCAAGAGGTTAAATATTTTGTTCTAATTTGCAGAGCAACTGAGTGATAAAGCTGGACTTCAAACCTATATTGGTTCATTTATTCATTCTTTTATTCAACAAATATTTATTGAGCACACATAGTATATGTTGGGCACTGTGCTAGGTGCCGCAACACATCCAGCTCTTACTCTCATGAACTGTAACTGTGTTGTGGCATTGTGTGACTTCATAGATGGTGATCTTTCTGCTATACCAAATCACTTTAGAAGAGAAAATATGAAGGAAATAGGAGGTTTCTAATGTTTTATGGAAAAGATAATATTTGATATAGATGTAAAAAAAAGACCATTTTGTGTGTTATTTAGAAATATCCTGTGTGAGCACATCTACCCCAATGTTCATAGCAGCACTCTCAACAATAGCTAAAACATGGAAAGAACCTAAGTGTCCATCAACAGATGAATGGATCAAGAAGATGTGGTTTATCTCTACCATGGAATACTACATGGCAATGAGAAACAATGAAATCTGGCCATGTGTAGCAACATGGATGGACCTTGAGGGTGTTATGCTGAGCGAAATAAGTCAGGGGCAGAGAAGGACAAATATCATATGTTTGCACGTATAGGAGGATTAGGAGGAACTTGACTGAGGACCAAGGGGGAGAAANGTGTGTGTGTGTGTGTGTGTGTATAGAATTCTGAAATTGATATTATTATTTTCATTGGTTTCATTTTTATTGAACAAGAGAATTATATATATGAGATATAATTCATATTTATATATGTATATACACATATATAATATCAGAAAGGTTGGTCATAGAGAAAGCGTTTAGTCCTAGAAAGAGTCTGACACTTCGGCACTCACCACTATAGACACCAATGCCTTTTAGTGGCATTACCAAAGTATATATTTTTCTTTTAAGTTCTAAAACAAGCAAAATTTGTGTCTATAGGCCCAGGTTATCTAGAGGGCTTCACCATTAATAGTCCTCCCTAAATTACATTTAGAAAAAGATGAAGACCTCTGTGTAAAGAATACATTTATTCATCAATCATCCATGTATTTATTAATACTATGAAAAATATTTAGGATGGTTTGCCCAAATATGTAAAACAACAACAGAACTTTTAATAGAATAGATGTGGGGAAATAAGGCAAGGAAAAATAAGATAAAATTAAGTTGTGTTCTCTATTCAAAAGTATCCACAGATTTGACTCTGTTCTCAAGGGTAACTTAATTCACAAACATCATAATTAAAAACAAACAAACAAAAACTGTTTTTTGTACCCATTCCTAAGTATGACACTTAAGAGAAAGTTTCTTCTTTAGCTCCTCCTAAAGAGGATCACAGTGCAAAGTGATGCACAATGGCCTATAATACTTCCTAATATAAATACGAGTTTCACTGAGCCATTTCATTGCATCCAGTTGCATATAGTAAAAGAATTCTTAGAAAAGTGAAAAGAGGCATTGTAGGTGGACCACTGTGGTCCAGCCAAATTCAGTGGTTTATTTTAGAGAATCTATAAAAGTTAGTGAATTACATCTCTTGTAAATAGTTACCATTTACAATTTGTCATTCTGTTTTTTCATGTGATAGGTGACAGTGAATTTACACACTCTTAGAAGTTTGTTTTATTCACTACTGTAACATCAACGTCTAGAATACTACCTAGTACATACTAGATGCTTAATAAATATTTGTTGCATGGATGAAGAAATGTTTTTATTTGAGATATCTGTTTAAGTGGAAGACTTCTCAGCTATTTTTATATTTTCTTTGTCCTTAAATAAATTATGCTACTATGCTTTGGAGTACATCATCTTTACGTGGACCCCAAATTCATTAAATGTTGAACTCTGCTTATATGACTTTTTCAAGCAGATGATGAAATAAATGTTAGCCCTATCCAAAATTCTTTTAAAGAGTGTTCTCAGTAATATGGCATGCTTGATTTTTAAGACTCTAAGATTTACAGTCTCTAAGTAAAGGTCATAAACATCAATAAAGAAGTTTATCACATGGAAATAGTGGTTCTTCTCAGGAGACATCAGAATCATACCAGATAGTTGAGTTTGGGGAAAAAAAGGATAGATTCTGGATAATGCTAGCTTTGCATTTTTTAGCTATATTTAAATAAAAGTAATTAACTCCCAAGCTTAGGAATTTAAGAATTTCCTTTTCTCCTGCCTGCTGGCCCTCTATTTTTAAAGCCGGTTTTATTGAAAAGTATTAATGTAGTGTGCATTTTTGTTTAAAATTTCTTCCATTGTTAAATATCACATTATGCTCGGATTCAGTGGACTAGTAGATCACATTGATTCTGGTATTCCTTTATTCTATATAATTATAAGGGATTAAATAATTTATGTGCAACCTAAAAGTTTATTCATAACATCAACCAGCATCTAACACATACTTGATACATTTCAATTATTTTGCCAAGTCCATAACCTAAATTTTGCCCAGAGCTACAATCTGATTTAGTACTATCCCTCTACTTCTAATAAAATATTAAAAAATCAGTCTTTCTGTGTATTCCTCCATAATTTATCTTTTATTTTATTTGCCTTTCTTATTTACTGGAATCGTTTATTTTACAAGCTTTTTCCTACATTCCTCGCAATTACTATAAGTTGCTACATCTGTAGAAACAGAGGATTAAGAATGCATGTAGTCATATATTTCACTCCTAACTTTAAGTGTTAAAACATATCTTTGCCATCACAATATGATAAATGTATAACTGTTTTGATTGACCGTTAGAAAGTGAAATTTTCGTGTCTTCTTCATTCACTTATTTCAGGTTTAACCACATTTGCCTTAAGAATGCCCTATCTTAAAATTTCTATTTTACAGTTAAAATCTATCACTTCATTAACTCTTTTTAAAAAATTAAGATAATTTATATGGAAAATAGGAAAGATGGCAAATTTAGTTTTTCTTCTACCCAAAACATGAGAAAGTTAACTTGGTGACTTCCTGAGTCCCTTTTAATTATATCATAAAATCATAGAGCTAAGACAGAAACGAAATGATCTCATGTTTTAGGGATTAATTATTTCATGTGTAATAGACAAAGAAAAATACCCAGATTTCTTGCCCAATGAAAATCATTGAGCTATTATAACAATCTGAGATTTCATTTTAAAATTTAGGTTATTAGATAAGACTTACATCAAATACCTCTGAATTATAAGAAATTAGAAAGGTCGGCTAATATATAAAATAAAAAACCCTGGATATCCTGGTTCTCAGCTTTTATTCAGTGGTCCCAAAGAACTGAGTCTTGATAACCTTAAAAACAATGTTTGGGGAACTACAAAGTATGGTTTATAGAAAGCATGATTTATAAGTATTTTTAAGTTAATTTTACTACTCTGCCTTCCTTCTTTTTGGCTTATTTCACTCAGTTTGCTATTTAATCTTTAATTACAGGCCACAAAAGAAGTAATAGAACGGGAAGCACCAGGGATGGCCCTGGCAATGCTGATGGGATCACTTAATGTTACACCTCTGGGCATGCTCTCTAGGTAAGAAAGTCACCAACATGTTACAAAGAAAATCAATTCCATACCACTAATCTCTACAATAGGCTGATTAATATAAAAAACTTTAGCCTATAACACTTAAATTTGCTCCCTTTTCCCCCCCAGAGTTAAGAGTCTTAGTATCCTGTCTAGTTAAATCTTAACCAGTTTCCTTCAAGTTTTTTTTTAGATATTATCTTTAAACTTTTAGAAAATATTAAATTATGCTAAAAGCTCTCAATCCTAACCGAGAGAAGAGCCCAGTTTATTAAGATAAAAAATTATTTTTGCATGTGATTATTTGTAATCATCAATTAATACTTATTAATTGTCATTAAATTCTAGTTTAATAAAACTAAACACTAGACTTTTTTTCAATAAGTTATTCTCATATGTTAGAAGTTTTTAAATAGGTATATTCATGTGTGGTCATAAAAAGAAGTTGAATTAATATTATTAGTACATTAAGTTAGTATATTTAAAACTGTGCCTTTGTTGATACAGATGTTGACATCCATTCTCTATCTGATGGTTTAGTCATTTGTTATTGTTTTAGTAGTTCTTAGATTAAAATCTTCTTTAAGGAGGACAACATACATCATTTGAGTTAAAGACAGAAGTATCAACTTGTGAGAACCTGTTGAGTTAATGACCATTAATAGACAGTTGATCTCTGAGCAATCGGAAACTACATGGCAATATTATAATTTAGGGATTCATAATCATCATGTATAGCCATTTGTTCATCCTGTGTACAATATGAATACAAAACTAAATATATCTATGTAATACATGGAATATAATCATAATGCCCTTTCTCTTACTTAGACAGGGTTTATATCCCATTAATGGCAACTACTTGAAGCATAGCTATAGGGAAATGTGAATGGGTCATTAGTTACTGTATTCTCTTTGCTGTCACATGTCCTGTATTATAACATTTCATTTTAGTAAGAGCAAAAAAGAACTACAACAGCATGTAGAAATTGTAAATTTAAAAGTCCATGCTGATCTTTAAGGAATTTGCATTGATTCTTTTAACCTGTTCTTTTTTTAACCATATCTATACTTCTGAGGTCAAGGGTCACATTTGATCCTTTTCCTCTGTGGAATTAAGCAGTGGCCTTTGAACATAAAAGAACTTTTTGTTGGCATACAAGGAATATAGTCAAGAAAAAAATTAAACTTCATCTCTTGTTGATTCTTTTATAATAAAAATCTAATTCAGCAAACATAATAATACTCTATTTGCCAAGGCGCTTATTAACCCTTAGGGATACTAAGGATAGAAAGAAATATAAGGCATAATCCTCACCTTAAGGATCCCACAGTTTACTAGAACTTGTTCTTTGCAACTGTTAAGGTAACTCTTTTAAGTTCAATATAGCTTTTTTTAGAAAGCTTTTCTTTTATAGTTTTCTTTAGGTATAGAAATATCACTTTCTGTCTTATTGAAAGATTTTTCTTTTTAATTCTCTTCTACCTTCTGAATCCACATAATTCTTGAGCACTGGACTATTGAGTGAGTAGAAAATTAATCAGCAGGAGTTGATTCTAAGTACTTTGGAATAAGCCCATCATTATGCTGAAGGCTTTGAAAATTAAAATAAATACACAGGATGATAACAGATTCTTCTTGCTTTTCTTTCTGTTCATTGCTTTATTTAACTGGGAGTTTATTTACAAGTTTAAAGCAGAAATAGTAGTCCGTGTATTATGCATAAAAAATTGTGGAATATTTTCTTAATTGTTCATTTTTTGTGAACAAGGCCTTTTTTCAAGGCCTTTTAAAAATATTACTGTCTTAAAACAGCCATGATAAGATTGATGTTTCCTTTCTATAGCATTGTTACCTTGTATGTATTTGTCTGTATTACCTAATTTGTATAAAATACTTAAGAACAGGAACTTTATCATATTCATTTTTACATCCTCAGACACCAAAACAACTTCAGACGTATAGTAAGTACTCAAAACATGTTTATTGTTATAATTACTGTTGATAAATCAGTGTTTCATCCTCATTCTATACAATTTTTTTCAAGGTAAAGTAATACACGGTGTTGCCTTGCCTTCCAATTGTTATCTCTAGAAAGCAGCATTAAATAAAATTAATTTTTTAAATGTCTAAATCTGTTTAAAATGGGTTTCATCTACTTGAGTAAATAAACTCCAATTATTTTGTGCAGAATAGTTATAAGATAGTATCAAGTAATAGTTAAGTACATCACCACTGCAGCCAGACTCCTTATGTTTAATTCTGACTCTACTACTTACTAGCTACTACTTAACATTTTTTTGTTTTCATTTACTCGTCTCTATATGAACATGTTAATAGTAACAACCTTGTTGAATTAAGTGAGTCCATATAAAGTGCTTAAAACAACCACCGATTCGTAAGTCTTATATAAGTATTCTTCACTGTTGTGGTGGTGTTACTGGTTGAGAGCAAATCTTATGACAAAGTCTTCAGTAGCTTTCCTTCGTAGTAGCTATTTCATCTAGAAATATCTTTATTCTACTTTCATTCCTGAAGGAAGTTTTCACTGGATGTAGAATTCTGGATTGACAGCTATTTTCTTTCAGCAATATAAAAAATATTGTTGCACTGTCTTCTGTCTCTATATTTCCTACCAAAACTTAAGTGATTCAGAGAAAGCAATGTGAACAGGGAAAGCTATAGCTGTAAATGCTTACATTAAAAAAAGAAAGATCTCAAAAACAATTATATAACATTACAGCTTGAAGAACTAGAAAGAGAACAAATTAAACCCAAAGCTAGCAGAAGGAAGAAAATAATAAAGATTAAGACAAATAAATAAAATGAAAGTGTAATAACAATACAGAAAATCAACTAACCTAAATATTGACTCTTTGAAAAGATGAACAAAATTGAAAATTTTTAGCTATATTGAATGAGGGGAAAAAAAAGAGATAAAACTCAAATTACTAAACTCAGAAACAAAAATGGGGACATTACTACCAATTCTATAAAAAATCAGTACTATAAAAGAGTACTATGAACAATTGTATGCCAGTAAATTGGATAACCTAGATGAAATGGACAAATTCCTACAAACACAAACCCTACTCAGATTGAATCAGAAAAAAAAAAAAAAAAAAAAAAAAACAAAAAAAATCTTAAAGAAGAAAGGGAGTTG
>NW_027530512.1:3056195-3106243 GCF_008692635.1 Crocuta crocuta | reverse complement strand
CTAACAAAAAAAAAAAAAAAAAAAAAAAAAAAAAAAGAAAATCCAAATAGATCTGTAAGTAGTAAGGAGATTGAATAAGTAATCAAGAACCTACCTGCTTATAAAATGACTGTATCAGATATCTTCACTGGAGAATTCTACCAAACATTTAAATGTGTTTTTCTCCTTTAACCTACTACGTGGTATATTACCTTCATTGCTTTTCATATCCTGAACCATCCTTGCATTCTAAGAATAAATTCCACTTGATCATGGTGTATAATCCTTTTAATATACTGGTGAATTTTTCTTTGCTAGTATTTGTTGAAGATTTTTACATCAATGTTCATAAGGGATACTGGCCTGTAGTTTTCTTATCTTGCTGTTTTTTGCAGGGCTTTGATATCAAGGCAATGCTGGCCTCATAGAAGTAGTTAGAAAGCCCTTTTTTCCCATGTTTTAGAAGAGTTTGAGGAGAATTGGTGTCTGTTTTTCTTTAAATGTTTGGTGGAATTACTTAAGATAATTGTAGATTGACATGCAAGTGTAAGAAATACTTACTTAGAAATCCTATGTACCTTTATCAGGTTTCCCCAATAGTAACAATTTGTAAAACTAGCACAAAATTGCAATTAGCATATTAACATTGATGTAGTCAAGATAAAGAACAATTCCATTACCACAAGGATTCCTCCTGTTGTCTTTCTTTTGCCATACCTACCTATCTCTTACCCAGCCTTTCTTTCCAAACCTTGGCAACCACTAATCTGTTCTCCATTTCTATATTTTACCATTTTGAGAATTTAAATAAGTAGAGTCATGTAGTATATAACCGTTTTGGGATTGGTTTTTTTCCATTCAGCATAATTCCCTAGAGACTCAAACAATTGTTACTTGGATCAACACTCCATTGCTTTTTATTGCTGAGTATTATGCCCTGGAATGGATCTATCATAGCTTGTTCCACCATTTTTTTATTGAAGGACATCTGGGTTATTTCCAGGTTTAGCTTTTATAAACAAAGTTACTATGAATTTTGTTTACAGGTTTTGTTAAGAGAAATTTCTGTTTTTCTGGGGTACATACCCAGAGAACAGTTGGTGAGTCATATAGCAGTTGTGTGTGTTTACTTTTATAATAAACTGCCAAATTATTATCCAGAATAACTGCACCATTTTATGTCCCCGCCAACAATGTATGAGTGATTTGTTACATTTACATTATGGTTCACTTTTGGTAGTGTACATTCTATGTGTTTGGCACATGTATACTAACATATATCCATCTTTATGGTATCATACAGAGAATTTCACTGTCCTAAAAATCCTTTGTGCTTTGCCTATTCATCTGCTTTCCCTGTATTTTTTTTAAGTGTTTTATTTATTTCTGAGAGAGAGAGAGAGAGAGAGAGAAAGAGAGACAGCGTGAGCAGGGTGGTGGGGGGGTCAGAGAGAGAGGGAGATAGAATCTGAAGCAGGCTCCAGGCTCTGAGCTGTCAGCACAGAGCCCAACGAGGGGCTCGAACCCACGAACCGTGAGATCATGACCTGAGCTGAAGTCAGATGCTTAACCAACTGAGCCTCCCAGACGCCCCGATCCGCTTTACCTTTCAATACCTGGCAACCACTGACCTTTTTCCTGTCTCTATAGTTTTGACTTCTCCAGTAGGTCATCTAGCTGGAATCATACAGTATGTAGCCTCTAGATTGGCTTCTTTTGCAAAGTAATTCCATTTAAGTTTCCTTTGTGTCTTTTCATGACTTGATAGCTCATTTCTTTTAACACTGAATAATATTCCATTGTCTGGTTATACCACTATTTATTTATCCATTCACCTACTGAAGGCCATCTTGGTTACCTCCAAGTACTGGCAATTATGAATAAAGCTGCTGTAAACATCCATGTGCAGATTTGTGTGTGAACATAAGTTTTCAGCTACTCTGGGTAAATATCAAGGACCAGAATTGCTGGAATGTATTTTGAGCGTATGTTTAATTGTCTGAGAAACTGTGATGTTGTCTTCCAAAGTAGCTATACCATTTTTCATTCCCCCTAGCAATGAATGAGATTTCCTGTTGCTCTATGTCTTCAACAGCATTTCGTGTTGCCAAAGTCCAGAATTTCAGCCATTATTTTTTTTAAAGATTTTGGGTTTTTTTTTAAGTAATCTCTACACCCAGTTTGGGGCTCAAACCCACAACCCTGAGATCAAGAGTTGCATGCTCCACTAACTGAGCCAGCCAGGTGCCCCAAGTTTTGGCCATTCTAATAGATGTGTAGTATTATCTAATTATTGCTTTAATTTGCATTTCTATGACAACATATAATGTTGAACATCTTTTCATATGCATATTTATCATCTGTGTATCTTCTTTAATGAGTTGTCTGTTAAGATCTTTGGCCCATTTTTTTAATTGAGTTTTTGTTTTCTTGTTGAGTTTTAAGAATTCTTTGTACATTTTGATTAATATTTGTTTATTGTATTTGAAGTTTTCTGACTATTTTGGTGTCTGACATTAATTTGGGGAAGATTCTTAAGCATTATTGTTTCAAGTATTTCTTCTGTTCCATTCTTCTTCTAGTATTCTCATTACACATATGTTATACCTTCTGTAGTTGTCCCACAGTCCTTGGATATTTTGTTTTCTTTTCAGTCTATGTTCTTTTTGCTTTTCAGTTTTTAAAGACTCTATTGATATATTCGCTGGTTTAGAAATTCTTTTCTCAGCTATGTTTACCCTACTAATGAGCCCATGAAAGGCTTTCTCCATTACTATTCAATTTTTTTTATGCATTTCTTTTTAGTTCTTTCATTGGATTCTATCTTTCTGCTTACATTGTCCATATGTTCTTGCATGCTATCTACTTTATCCATTATAGCCCCTCACATATTGATGTTAGTTTTAAATTCCTGTTCTGGTAATTCCAACATCCTTGCCGTACCTGGTTCTGATGTTTACTCCATCATTTGAAATTGTGTTTTTACTTTTTAGTATGCCTTGTAGTTTTTTCCTTGGTAGCCAGACATTGTGTACTAGGTAAAAGGACCTGGTTTGGTTTTTTAAGATTTTTTTTTTTTAATTTTTAAGTATTTAAACTCCAGTTAATATTCAGTGAAATATTTGTTTCAGTTTTACAGTTTAGTGATTCAACACTTGAATACAACACCTGGAGCTCATCACAAATGGCTTCCTTAATCCCTATCACCCATTTAACCCATTCCCCTATCCACCTCCTGTCTGGTAACCATCAGTTTGCTCTATACAGTTAAGAATCAGTTTCTTGGTTTTCCTCTCCCTTTTCCTTCCTCATACTCATTTGTTTTGTTTCTTAAATTCCACATATGAGTGAAATCACATGATATTTTTCTCTCACATTTCACTTAGCATGATACTCTCTAGTTCCGTCCATATCATTGCAGAGGTCAAGATTGCATTCTTTTTAATGGCTGAATAATTGTGTGTGTGTGTGCGTGCGTGTGTGTGTGTAAACCACATCTTTTTTATATTTCATCAATCATTGGACATTTGAGTTATTTCTGTAATTTGGCTAATTTGTAGATAATTGTGCTATAAACATTAGGGAGTATGTATCCTTTTAAATTAGTACTTTTTTTATTCTTTGCATAAGTAACATAGTAGTGATTCCTTGAACATAGTGTAGTTCTATTTTTAACTTTTTGAGGAACTCCATATTTTTTCCCAGAGTGGTTGCACCAGTTTGCATTCTCACAAACAATACAAGAGGTTTCTCCATTTTTTCAAATAAAAGGAACTGTTTTAAGTAGTCCTTTAGTAACATGGTGATGAGATATGGGAGGAAGGGAAGTGTTCTGCATTCCTACAATCAGGTCTCATTTAGTGACTGAGCCTCTGGACTTTCTTTGTACTTCACAGATGTTCGTAGTTTTTTTTCTCACCAGCATCCCCAACCTTAGGTGGGACAGCATGGCTAGAGTGAGCAGAAGTTGGGTATATTGTGTCTTCCAGGTCAATTAGTCTCTAATAATATCCCAGCAGATTATGCTCTGGTTAACTAGTTACCTCTGAAGGCAGGTGTCATTAAGAACAGAGTGCTAACAGTGTTTCAAAATGGTTCCTTTCCTCTCCCCTTGCTGGAAGCAGAAGGCTTTTTCTTCAGTATCTAGGTAGGAACCTGGTTGTGCTCCTGGAGGTAAATCTCACAATATTTTTGGAGGGTGCCCTGTGACTAGGTCCAACTAGAATTTTTAACTTCTGCCTGACCATACTGAGCATCCAGCAATTCATCAGTTACGACTCAGGTTTTTCCACCTCAGCACTGTTTCCTACAGCTGTTTCCCTTGTGATTCTCTGCTGTGGTAAGCCAGAACCTTCTGTATTTTCTTGTTGGTCTCTCCAGTTATGGAGACAGCAATTTGCCTTGTGTCTCCCCTCTCTTGCAGATCCAGGAATTGATTTTTCACTCTTTTCAGGCTTTTACTTGTTATTAGGATGGAGTGGCAACTTCCAAGCTTCTAACATGCAATACTGGACACAAGTCTGTAAATAGAATTTTATTTTTAATTTTTTTAAATTTAAGTATAGTCGACACACAATATGACATCACTTTCCAGTATACAACATAATAATTCAACAAGTTTATACATTATTCTATGCTGAGCACAAGTGTAGCTACCATCTGTTACCATACAACATTATGTATTCCTTATACTGTACCTTTCATCCCTGGGACATATTCATTGCATAGCTTGAAATTTATACCTTCCAATCCCCTTCACCCATTTCACTCATCCGCCTACTCCCCTACCCTCTGGCAACCACCAGTTTATTCTTTGTAGAGATATAATTTGTACATTGAGCTTATATACTGCAGGCTTGATTAAATACTAGTGCAAACTAGGAGGGTTTTTTTTTAAAGAGTCTTTCATACTTTCTAGACAGACCATCATGTCATCTCAAGTAGGAGCAATTTTATTTCTTCCTTTCTGATCTGTCTGCCTTGATTTTTTTTCTTTTTTCTTGCCAGTTGTAATGACTGGAATTTCCACCACTGTGTTCAGTAGCCATGATGAATATGGACAGCCTTTACTTTTTCCTGATTTTATTGGAAAAGCTTTCAATTTTTCACCAAGTAGTAAAATGCCATTTGTAGGCTTTTTGTGAAAGTTTTAAAGTTTGAGAAGGTTTCCCTTTTCCGAATTTTTCTGAGTGTTGCTATCATGAATGGATATTGACATGCTTTTGTACATAAATTATGTGATCTATTTTTTTCTCTCTCTGTATGGTAGATTATATTGATTGACCTCTTTACATATAGAACCAGTCTTGCATTCTTAGATTAAACTCCCATTGGATTATATCATATCATTTTTTTCATTCTTTTTATATTACTCAAAGTGTTTGCTAATATTTTGGTAAGAGTTTTTACATATATAGTCATAAGAGATACTAATCTGCATGTTTCTTTTACTCTATTTATCTGTATTTACTTTTCAAGGTATATTAGTTTCATTAAAAAGTAGTAAATAAAGTGTTCCCTGGTCTCTGGAAGAGTTTATGTAGAATTTATATTAATTTCTCTTTGAATACTTTGTAAAATTTACCTGTGAAACCATATTGCCTGGAAATTTTTCACCGTAGATTCAATTTCCCTAAAAGTTATAAAACTATTCAAATTATAGAACTATTCAAATTATGTTCTATTTGATTGACTGTGGCATTTTGTACTTTTCACAGAATTCTCCCATTTCATCTAAGTTTATATATGTATGTAGAGCTTTCCTAGTATCTTCTTATTGTTATGCTTTTGTCTTCATTGTCTATACTAATATTTTTATTTCATTTGTATATTAGTAATTTGTCTTCTTTTTCTGTCTCAGTCTTCCTTAAGATATTTCAATTTTATTGATTACTTTAAAATTTGAGCTTTTTGTTTCATTGACTTTTTTCTGTTATTTTTGCATGTTCAAATTTTATTGGTCTCTGTTCCTTATGATTTCATTGTTTATCTTATTTTGGGCTTATTTTGCTCTATACAGTCCTTGAGGTGGGAGCTTATATTGATTTGAGACTTTACCTCCTTTTAATTTAAATATTAGAAGCACTGTTTTAGGTGCATCCCATAAATTCTAATATGTTGTCTCTTTATTTTTTTTTAATTTTTTTAATCTTTTTTTATTTCTGAGAGAGAGAAAGAGAGAGAGAGAGAGAGAGAGAGACAGCATGAGTAGGGGAGGGTCAGAGAGAGAGGGAGATACAGAATCTGAACAGGCTCCAGGCTCTGAGCTGGCTGTCAGCACAGAGCCCGACGCGGGGCTCGAACCCACTAACCGTGAGATCATGACGTGAGCTGAAGTCGGATGCTTAACCAACTGAGCCACCCAGGTGCCCCCGTTGTCTCTTTATTTTTAATCACTACAATATTTGTTTTTTCATTTCCTTTGAGACTTCTTTGCTCCATTGGTTATCTAGAAATTTATAAATTTGGTTTAGTTTCAAAGTGTATGGGAATTTTCCTGTTTTTTGTCTGTTACTGATTTCTAATTTGAGTCTGTTATGGTCAGAAAATATATTGTATGATTTCAATTATTTTAAACTTGTTGATGTTTATTTTTATGGTTTTGGATATGATCTCTCATGGTAAATGTTCCATGAGCACTGGAAGAGAATGTAGATTATTTGGTCAGGTGGACTATTGTATGTCAATTAGATCCTGATAATTGATACTGTCTTTAGAGTTTTTCTATATCATTATTGATTTTTCATCTAGTTCTTCTATCATAATATCTAAAAAAGAACTTGTATCCAAAATAAAGAACTCCTAGGTATTTACCCATATGATTGAAAACTTTATGCCCATGTAAAAATCTGCATGTGAACATTTATAAGATAATTGCTAAAAGCTGTAATCAACCAAGATGTAAATGTATAAGCAAACTGAGGTGCTTCCATACAATGCAATATTACTCAGTGATAAAACAAAATGAGCTATCAAGCCACAAAAAGACGTGGGGGAATCTTAAATGCATATTGCTAAGTAAAAAAAGCCAATTTGAAAATGATACATAATATAGGATTCCAATTTTGTGACATTTCAGAAAAAGTAAAACTATAGTATAGACAGTAAAATGATCAGTGACTGCCAGGGATTTGTGGGAAGAGGGGCATAGATGAATAGATGAATCACAGTCGATTTTGAGGACAATAACACTATTCTGTATGATACTAGAGGGTGAAATATGGAAACCTACATTATGCATTTGTCACAACTCACAGAACTTTACATTACAAAGAATGCTTAGTATATGCAAAATTAAAAAAAAAAACCATTTAGGCAGTTGACACATCCCAATAAATAATGCAGATTCTAACAAGAGAAACTAAATGCATTACAAATATTGGAACCAATCTCACTGAAGGGGCTCGAGGAAAAAGATACTAACCTAAATACAGTAGTCCCCTTTATCCACAGGGTACATTCCATTACTCTCAGTGGGTGCCTGAAATCGTAAGTAGTGCTAGACCCTATATATACAATTTTTTTCCTATATATACTTAACTATGATAAAATTTATTAATAAGGCACAATAAGAGATTAACAATGATAGCTAATAATAAAGTACAATAGTAACATACTATAGTAAAAGTTATGTAAATGTGGTCTCCCTCTCAAAGTATCTTATGGTACTCTATTCACCTTTCTTCTTGTGGTGATGTGAGATGATAAAATGCCTATGTAATGTGATGAAGTGAGGTGAATTACATAGGCAGTATGTATATAGTGTTAGGCAACTACTGACCTTCCCATGATATGTTAGAAAGAGGATCATCTGGGGGCGCCTGGGTGGCTTAGTCGGTTAAGCGTCTGACTTTCGCTTAGGTCATGATCTCACGGTTCGTGGGTTCGAGCCCCGTGTCGGGCTCTGTGCTGACCGCCAGCTCAGAGCCTGGAGCCTGTTTCAGAGTCTGTGACTCCCTCTCTCTCTGACCCTCCCCTGCTCACGCTGTCTCTCTCTCTCTCTCATAGAAATAAATAAAACATTAAAAAAAAAAATTTAGAAAGAGGATCATCTGCTCCCAGATTGCAGTTGATCATGGGTAACTGAAACTATAGAAAGTGAAACTGTGGGAAGGGAGGGGGCGGGGATACTACTGTACCTTTGGATCTCAGTGGTGGTTTTAAGGCTAATGGTAAAAGAATTGCACAGAAGCACTTTATTCTAGTTCATAGTTCTATCCCTTGGACATTTGAGTTAACAATTCTGATATTACTATATATGTTTGCTGATATTACTACATATGTTACTTTATAAGTTTCAACAATTGAGTAAATGGACGATGAATGGTGGGGACCTCATTTCTCATTGATAGAGTAGAAAATCACATATTTACAGTGGGAGGAGGCCAGAATGATCCATGTGTTCAGAGCTGGAGACATCAGTGTGGATTCATGTTTAGTTTAATATAGATGCAAATGGCTACATATAGAAATATTTGTAGATATGTGTACATACACAGTTAGCATACATACATATTCCTTTGTTCTCTCAGCAGAAAGGGTCTGAAAGAAACAATGCCTTGGTAAAAACAAGCATACCTAATGCTCAGATTTGGTTTCTAATACCATTTACCAATAAAAGGAATTTCTCCTCAGACAAATGACTGGTTCCAGGACTAAGGCAAGAAATATACAAGATAAACCTAGAGCACCAAAAGTAAGGAATTGCTCCAAAAAGCAAACAAAAATCCATACTGATGGATGTATGTTAAAGGAATACAGGAGCCAACTGACAAAACTCTCAATGGCCACAGTTTCATGAAATAGTTTGGACAACAAAATTATTGTTATAACCTAAGGCATAAATATCCATGAGTCTACATTGATATAAATGAATGATTGAATAAATTAACACTGAGGGAAAAGAGAGAAATTTTTCATGTAGATTTCCAAATTATTCATGTATATCTTTTACCTCAAAGAAGTGGCATGTGGGCTGTACACAATGACTTCCTTCCTAAGAGTACAATATGGAAAAAGAAGTAAAATTTCCTGTGGAGAAATCTGACAAATACCTCAGATGATCAAAGTCCATAACATTCATGTATCATGATATGATTTTGTACCTTTGATATGATGTGATGAAATAGCACTTTACATTTGGGTCATCCTCCCCAAATCCCACAACTCTAGTATTAATAAGAAAAATAGCAGAAAACTTGAGTAATGGGGCACACTACAAAATACCTGACCAATACTTCTCAATACTGTCAAGGTCGTTAAAGCCAAGGAAAGTCTGGAAATTTGTCACAGCCAAGAGCAACATCACAAGACTTAAAAACTAAATGTTGTAATAGGGTAATCTGGATGGTGTCCTGGAACAGAATAAAGACAAGAGGAAATATAAATAAAGTATGGACTTTAATTATACCAATATTGGTTCATTAATTCTAACAAAATGTACCATACTAATGTAAGATGTTAACAGATAGGGGAAACTGGGAACAGGGTATATGTGAACTCTCTATATTTTATCTTCTCAACTTTTCAGTAAATCTAAAATTATTTTAAGAAATCCTGTTTTTAGAAAACAGTTCGTTTCATTTTAGAGCTATATTCTATACAACTTTCAAGCAACAAGTAATTCCAATCTTACATAAACTCTTCTTGAGAAAAATAGAAATGTAAACATTTCCTAATTCATGTTATGAGACTACAATAATCTTGTAACCAAAACCAGAAAAGAATAGGGGAAAAAATGAAAAATAAAGGCTGATATCATGGTGAACATAGATGAAAAAAACTTCAAACATAAAATATTAAACACCAAATCCAAAAATATGTGAAAAACAATACATCAAGACCAAGGTTGATTTATTCCCAAGATACAAAGATGGTTCAATGTTACATAACTGATTAACATGAATCACATTAACAAATTAAAGAGGAAAACCATATAGTCTTATTTAATTCATAAAAAGCATTCAGTAAAATTCAACACCATTTATGAATAACAGCTCTTAACAAGTTAGGATAAGAAGGAAAGTTCCTTAACCTGATCAAGCAAATATAGTTAATAGATGGTATTAGTCTTCTCTTTCAAGGTAGGAATAAGACAAAGAGTCCTATCACAAATATCATAACTATACATCAATTGCTATCCTATAAATCCAAAGTGTATTTTTTAAAATACAGCCATTTGCAAGGTTTATTTTGTGTTTATTTTTTAGTTCATGATGTGGAGATTATAACTTTAGCTCAATTTTCTGAACTTGTTATATAAAATGGATTTATTAAGTGCATAAATTATAACATTGTATTAGATGCTATGCAAAAGGGTGCATACCTGCCCTCCAGAAGTTTGTAAGTCTTGGACACCCTGCTCAAAGAGATGAAAAGACATAAATAATGGAACAAAATAAAAGGCCAATATATAAATGAATAGTAGGGTGCTTATATAGCATTCTAGTACATTTGTAAGAGTGGGGAAACAAGGATAAAATTGGTAATGGAAAATTGGAGAAAATCAGTAGGATATCCTTATCCAAACTGGTCAAGGTGAGATATGTAATTATTTTCTAGTAACTCTATTTTCTAGTAACTCTCTAGTAACACTTATCCTTCTTAGGGTAAGTGATATTATCCAAACTGTTTATAAGACAAGATCAATTGAATGGTGGCTAGAATGAAAGGCTATTCCTGTATGATATTGTTTTGAAAAAAAAACTTTTACAAGTTGAGGCAACTTTACCCTTACCTTTTATATATCATAATGAAAGAATTTTACAGTGAATACCCTTATAATTTCTACCTAAATTCTGCTATTAACATTTTACTATAGTTGCTTTATCATTTATCATCTATTCATTCAAACAATATTAAAAAAATAAACTGTCAGCATCAAGCCTTGTCAGGATAGGAAGCAATACTGCTGTTGGAAGTGTAAATTGGTATAGACACTATGGAAAGAGATTTGTTTTCATATAGTAATGATGTTTATCTGCTTATTCCTATGATTCATAAACCACATCTACCAATATGCCCTAGAAAGATAGCTTACACTTTTTGACTATAAGCCACAGTAAGAAATATACTTCACATTGTAATCCAGTACCACACATGTGTGTATGTCTCTAATAGCTGCATTTTTTGTAATAGCAACAAATAGAAGCAAAAGATGCTCATAGGCAGAAAAAAAGATAAATTATGGTATAATTATTCAGTAGAATATTGTACATCAGTGAAAATGAACCAAAGCTATCTATGTACATCAGCATGGAAGAACATCACAAACACAATGTTGAGTGAGAAGACCAATTTATATCAGAATATATACAGTATTATCCCCTTTGTATGAATTTCAAAAACATGCTAAGCTGAATAGAACAATATATTTAGATAAACATCTGTGCAAAAGTATTTTTTTAAGTAAATGAATGACTAATATATGCTCCAACATGGATGAACCCTGAAGACATTATGCTAAGTAAAGGAAGCCAGTCGCGAAATGCCACATGTTGTGTGATTCCATTTACATGTAAGGTTTAGAATATGCAAATATACAGAGACAGAAAGTAGATTACTAGTTGTCTAGGGCTGGAGGTTAAGAGAAAATGTGGACTGCTGTTGGGTTTGGAATTTTGGGGGGGAAGGTTGATAAAAATATTCTGAAGTTGACTGTGATGATGGTTGCACAACTTTGAAAATACTTGAAAATTTTTTTGATTATACACTTTACATGGGTAAGTTGTATAGTATGTGGTTTCTGTCTCAATAAAGTTATTATAAAAATAAGTAAGGGGGTACCTGGGTGATTCATTTGGTTAAGCATCCGACTTTGGCTCAGGTCGTGATCTCTCAGTTCGTGGGTTCAAGCCCCATGTCATGCTCTATGCTGACAGCTCAGAGCCTGGATCCTGCTTTGGGGATTCTGTGTCTGCCTTTCTCTCTGCCTCTCCCCTGCTCACTTGCTCACGCTCTCTCTCTCTCTCAAAAATAAGTAAACATTTTTTTTAAATTAAGTGAGGAAATGGTTTTAACAGTCAGGAAAAGAGTTATTTGGGAAAAAGGAGACTTGAGATCAGGATAAGACACACAGTGGTCTTTGAAGATATAAATAATAATCTCTTTCTTAACCTAGATTGTAGGTACATAGGTGCCTTATTATTATCTACATTTTATATACACATTATACTTTTTTATGTATTTAATACTTAATAAAATTTTAATTTTAAGGGAAACAAATTTATTTTGTAATATTCTTTATATATCCATGCCTATTGTTATCAAGTTTAACATGAAATATCAAAATTTTGGTATAAATCTTGACTACAACCAGTTTTCATTGAAATGTATCCCATTTTAAAAATTTGTCCTTTATGCATTTAAATTTCAAACAATACATATTTTAGAATATACGTTACTTTTATATTCTCTGCAAGTCAAAATATACTTAAAAAACTATAACCTGTCCAGTTTTCTACATCAGTATTGCAACCATCCTAATTCATCTCCTATTATTCCACCATTCTTTCAACTGGTTTCTTTGCTTCCTGTTTCCCACTTAACAAATCAGTTTTTCAAATTGCAGCCCAGAGATATCTTTTGAAAACAAAGATATCAGCATATTATTCCTCTTCTCAAAACTTAAGTGAAATGTCATTTTCTTATGAATACAAACTGATTTCTTTAAGATTATTTTCCAGGGCCTATATAAATTATCTCTGCTAAGTGTCCTTTTAGTAGCATTTCCCACCCATAGTTTTAATTTGCGCTGCTATAACAAAGTACCATAGACTGAGTGGCTTCTAAACAGAATCTTATTTCTCACAATTTTAGATGTTGGAAGTCTGAGAGTAGGGTGTCAGCATGGTTAGGTTCTGGTGAGAGCCTTTTCCAGGTTGTAGATCTGACTTATTTTTGTACTCTTTCTTATGTGGTGATGAGTCAAGAGTGAGAGAGCTCTTTGAAGTCCCTTTCATAAAGACATTAATCCCATTTATGAGGGCTCCACCCTCATGACCTCAGCACCTCCCAAAGGCTTTATCTCCTTATACCATCACATTAGGGTTAGGATTTCAACATACAAATTTTGGAGGAGAGACACATTTACTCCATTCCACCCATTCATCCTCATTGTTATTACCACACACATCAGGTTCTCCTGCTAGCTTCTGAGTCCTTCTTATATACCATTCCCTCTGCCTGGGATGTTCTTTCCAGTCTGCCTCTAAACATATTTTTCAGGTAACAGCTTAAATTTTTTCTTCCATTATCCTCTCTCACCTAAGATTAAAATGCTCTTCTTAGCATTCCCATAGTTTTTCATGTACCTGTAGCACTTACTTAATTATCTTAACATTTACTGATATTTTTCTGTAAATCTGTAAACTCCCCTAGGGCAAGATTATTTACTCATTCGTGTAGCCCCATTGCCTAACACTGCCTCGCCTAAGGTAAGTACTCAATATTTGATGAATGAATAAATGAATTCACTCTAGTAACCATTTTTATATATTTTGGAAGGGGTTATAGTAATAAAAATAACAAATTATACCACAATTAATTGGAAAATAGGTTCCGATTATTTTATTCTTGTATTTTATTTTTGTTGCCTTGTAGCTCTCCACTAGATGAATTTATATTGAAATTAATGACAATTCAATCTATTATTGAGGGTAGTGCACTAGCTGAATTGACTTGATTTTTAAATATAGTCTTTATTTTAAAAAACTACTTTTGTTTTACCATTTTTTTTATGTTTTATTTCTTAATGTTTATTTATTTTAGAGAGAGACAGCATGAGAGAGAGAGAGAGCACGAGTAGAGGAGGGGCAGAGAGAGAGGGAGACACAAAATCCAAAGCAGGTTCCAGGCTCCGAGCTGTTAGCATAGAGCTCGACATGGGGCTCAAATCCCATTAGCTATGAGATCATGACCTGAGCCAAGCTCAGACGCTTAACTGACTGAGCCACTCAGGCGCCCCTGTTTTACCATTTAATATTGATTATGTCTGGCTGCTTATGTCTTTTCTCATTTGATATGTTTGAAGAAGACAAAACCAGAATAATCTTTCAAAGGATACAAACAAAAATCCTCATCTGATTTCTATTTCTTTTTTCTGAGGTTTATTTTATAAGTATAAATTCAGGAAAAATATATTTCAGCTTTTTGTTGAGTAACATGTTGCTGTCTTAACACGAGTACTGACTAAAATAATAATTTTATCTTCTATCAGATATAGAAATACCTAAAAATTATAACTAAAGAGTAAGTAGTATCTTTTGAAGATGTCAGAAATCTGTGTTTACATATTAAAACCTGAAAGGTAATATATAATGCCTACCACATGGATGTTCTGAGTATAAAATAAAATTACTAGTATAGTATATGACAGATAAAAAGCACTAGTTAAATATTTGATGTTAAATTACTTATAAGTCATCTTAACATCGTTTCCATATTTTTAATGGCAAAAGAAAAAGTGATTCTCTGCCCCATCCCTTCCCTCAAAAGAGAAAAGAGAAAAAACAGTAGAAAAGGAAGTAGGATATTCTCTAGAAAAAACAAGGGACTGTATAAGGTACTGAAACAGATACATCACAGAACGTGAAGCAAAAAAAATCAACTTTTATGATACTTATTTTTCTTTATATCTTATATCATTCCCTTTCATGTTATCTTAGACTATTAATTTTGACATAGTGCTTGATAATATTAAAAAGAATCTATCAGTGGTCCCCATTGTCTTAAAAATATATTCTAGAGGGATGCCTGGGTGGCTCAGTCAGTTGAGCATCTTACTCTTGAGGTCTTGACCCCAGGGTAATGGGATCAAGCCCCATATCAGGCTCGTTGCCAAGCACAGAGTCTGCTTGTCTGCTTAAGATTCTCTCTCTTTCATTCTTTCTCTCTTTCTCTACCCTTCTCCCCCACTCATGCTTTCCTTCTCTGTGAAATGAAATGAAATGAAAATGAAATGAAATGAAATGTAAAAAAGAACACATTCTTGGGGTGCCTGTGTGGCATCCAGCTTCAGCTCAGATCATGATCTTGTGATTTGTGGAGTTGAGCCCCGCATCAGACTCTGTGCTGACAGCTCAGAGCCTGAAGCCTGCCTCGGATTCTATGTCTCCCTCTCACTCTGCTCCTTGCCCACTCACTCTCTGTCTCTCTGTCTCTCTCTCTCTCTCAAAAATAAATAAACATTTAGAAATTGTTTTAAATAAATAAAACTTAAAGAAGAATACATTCTAGAGACTGGGAAGTAGGAGGATCCTAAGCTCACCTTATCCCATGGATACACCTAGATAACAACCATGTCAAATATAACAGACCCAGAAAAGGAGACTGGCAAAACAGACTGTCCGCAGTTACTTGTAGAGAAGAGGCCACATGAAAACAACAACAACAACAACAAAACAGTATAAAGAGTGGAGACTTTGTCAACTATGGAAACTAACCTGTTAGACTAACCACAGCAGGAGGAATACCACAAGCACAGGAAAAAAAGGAGAACAGACTCCACACTAGGGACTCCAGATACAGGGAAGATGAGTCCCCATAACATTTGGCTTTGAAAACCAGAGGGGCTTAACTTCATGAGTTTTACAGTCAGTGGGCTTAACACTAGGAACTCTAAAAATCAGCAGCTTGGCTCTGGGAGAGCCACAGGCTGATATGAAAACCCTTGGGACTTTAAAAACCTCCTGTGGACTGCTCTATGCAGTCCACCCTACTCATCAGGAGTCTCTCCAAAGTGGCACCTAACATGTCTCAATCTGTGAGCAGCTCCAACAGTGGCCAACACCGCTCCAAAGTGACTATTTCTTGCCCTGGGAAGTAGGGAAGATAACCACAAATACAGGTTAATTGCAGCCCAACAGTCAACTATGGAAACTGGGCTCAGACATCTTATCTGATTGCCAGCTTCACCCCCCAACTAAAACCTCACAGGGAGCAGCAAAGAACGAGCCCTATAGTTCAGTGTGACTGCAGTGGACAAACTGGGGACAGACAGCTGGTATGACTGCAGACCTCTCCCACCAAAGAGTCTCTTGGGGAACAACACAGGGAGAGTGCCCTGCAATTTGATGTGATCACATTTATGGCAAACAGACTGAGGGAGGCATCTGATCTAACTAAACTTCAAGCCCAGGGCAGCCCCAGACTGACCCCTTAACTGCACAGAGACCGAACTCTGCCCACAACAAGCACAGAGAGCCGTGGAGACCAATTGGACTGAAGAAACATGGCTCAACCACACCAATAGAATGCAGGCAACACAGATAGGAGACACCCCTGAAGCAACAGATTCTTGTGAACACGGGACGTTGCACTACAGGGCATTACAAGACTTCTTGATCAGGAAATGTGGGCTTTCCTAATATGTAGGATAAAAATCACAAAGTTGGACAAAATGAAGAGAAAGAGGCATGTGTCCCAAATTGAAGAACAAAACAAAATCACAGCAAAAGAGCTAAATGAAATGAATATAAGTAATATGCCTTATAGAGAAGTCAAAGTAAACAGTTACAAAGATAATTAGTGGACTTGAGGAAACAGTGGGAAGATCTCAGTGAGACCTTCAACAAAGTGATATAAAAATATAAAAGAACCAGAGATGAAGAACTCAATAACTGAAACATAAAATACACAAGAAGGAATCAATAGTAGGCAAGCAGAAGCAGAGGAACAGATTGGCAGATTGGAAGACACTAATGGAAAGCAAGCAAGCTAAACAGCAAATACAAAAAGGAATAATGAAAAATGAGAATAGGTTAAGGGAACTCAGAGATACTGTCAAATGTTAATAAAATTTGCATTATAGGGATTTCAGTAAGAAGAGGGAGAAAAGGGAGAATAAAATATATTTGAAGAAATAATAGCTAAAAGCATTCCTAGTCTGAGGAAACATACATTCAGATCCAGGAGACAAAGAAAGCCCTGAACAAAATCAACCCAAGGAATCTATACCAGGACACACAATATTTAAAATGTCAAAAAGTATGACAAAAAGAGAAGTTTTAAAGTAGCAACAGAAAAGAAAACAGTTGTATACAAGGGAAACCCTGTAAACTTATTAGTGATTTTTAAAGCAGAAACTTTGCTTACATTGATATGTTCAAAGTGCTAAAAGGAAAAAATCTGTAACCAGCATATTCACCAAGGCTGTCAGTCCAAATAGAAGGAACTATAAAGAGTTTTCCAGACTAACAAAAGTTAAAAGAATTTATCACCATTGAACTACCCTTACAAGAAATGTTAAAGGGAATTCTTTGAGTGGAAAGAAAAAACCATAATCAGGATTAAAAAATTAGGAAAGAAAAAAATTTCACAGGTACATACAAACATGACCAAAGTAGTACACTGACCACTTATAAAACCAGTACAGAGGTTAAAGCACAACAACAGTAAAAATCAATCGTATCTACAAAACTCAGTCAAGGTATTTGCAAAATAAATGCAGAGAAAGTATGACATCATATACATGAAAACTTAAGGAGAGAGTAAAAATTTGGTCCTTCAGAATATTGTCAAACTTAAGCACCATCATCCTAATATAGACTGCTGTATGCATAGGATGTTACATTTAATCCTGATGGTAACCCCTAATCAAAAACCTGTAGTAGATATGCAAAAAATAAAGAGAAAGGAATCCAAGCATATCATTACAGAAATCATCAAACCACAAGGGAAGAAGGCAAGAGATGAAAGGAACAAAGAACTACAACAACCACCATAAAACAAATAAAAACATGGCAATAAGTACATAGCTATCAAAAATTAATTTGAATTTAAATGGACTAAATGCTCCAGTCAAAAGACATAGGGCGACTGAATGGGTAAAAAGCAAGACTCATGTATAAGCTGCCTAGAAGAGACTCATTTTACACCTAAAGACACCTGCAGATTCAAAGTGAAGGAATAGAAAAACATTTATCATGCAAATAGAAGTGAAAAGAAAGCTGAGGTGGCAATACTTATCTTGTACAAAAGAGATTTTAAAACAAAGACTATAATAAGAGTCAAAAAAGGACACTATATATTCACAAAGGGAACAATCCAACAAGAAGTTATGGCAATTATAAATATTTATGCACCCAACATAGAAGCACCCAAATATATAAAGCAGCTATTAACAGGCATGAAGGAAGAAATTAACAGTAATACAATAATAGTAGGGGAATTTAATACCCTACTTACATCAATGGATAGATCATCCAGACAGAAAATTAACTGGGAAACAAACGGTGGCTTTGAATGACACATTGGACCAGATGGATCTAACAGATGTATTCAAAACTTTCCATCCAAAAACAGCAGAATACAAATTCTTTTCAACTGCACATGGAACATTATCCAGAGTAGATCACATGGTTAGGCCACAAAACATGTCTCAACAAAATCAAAAAGACTGAAATCATATCATGCATCTTTTCTGACCACAACAATATAAAACTAGAATTGAATGACAAGAAAAAAAATTGGAAAGAATACTAATACATTGGCATTAAAAAACGTGCTATTAAACAGTGAATGGATCCACCAGAAAAATCAAAAAATATATGGAGACAAATGACAGTGAAAACACACTGGTCCAAAATCTTTGGGATGCAGCAAAAGCTATTCTAAGAGAGAAGATTATAACAATACAGGCCTGACTCAAGAAGCAGCAAAAATCTCAAACAATCTAACCTTACACCGAAAGGAGCTAGATGAAGAATAAATAAACCCAAAGCCATTATAAGAAAGGAAATAATAAAAATTAGAGCAGAAATAAATGAAATAGAAGTTTTTAAAAAAAAAAAAACATTAGAACTGGGGCGCCTGGGTGGCTTAGTCGGTTGAGCGTCCGACTTTCGCTTAGGTCATGATCTCGCGGTTCGTGGGTTCGAGCCCTGCGTCGGGCTCTGTGCTGACTGCCAGCTCAGAGCCTGGAGCCTGTTTCAACCTGTGACTCCCTCTCTCTCTGACCCTCCCCTGCTCGCGCTGTCTCTCTCTCTCTCCTAGAAATAAATAAAACATTTAAAAAAAAAAAAAACATTAGAACTAATCAATGAAATGAAGAGCTTTCATTTCATTTGAAAAAAATCTTTGAAAAAAATCAAAAAAATTGATAAACCTTTAGTCAGAATCATCTTTGATGATTTTTGAGGCCTGTCTTTTGATAAGACAAAGAGAGAGAGGCCTCAAAAAATTAGAAATGAAAGAGAAGAAATAACCAATGACACAGGAATATAAACAATTATGAGAGAATATTACAAAAAATTATATACCAACAAGTTGGACAACCTAGAAGAAAAGCCAGTTTCCTAGAAACACGTAACTTCCCAAAACTGAATCAGGAAAAAGTACAAAATTTAAACAGGCCAGTTACTAGTAATGAAATTGAATTGAGTCAGTAATAAAAAAAATTTCCAGGGGCACCTGGGTTGCTCAGTCAGTTAAGCATCTGAATCTTGATTTCGGCACAGGTCATGATCACATGGTTTGTGGGTTCGAACCCCACATCAGGCTCTGCACTGACAGCACAGAGTGTGCTTGGGATTCTCTCTCTCTCTCTCTCTGTCACTCACTCACCCCCTTACTCCCTCATTCCCCATACAAACACACTAGCTCTCTCAAAATAAATAAATAAGCTTAACAACAACAAAAAAAACTCACAACAAACAAAAGTCCAGGAACAGATGGAGAATTCTAGCAAACACTTAAAAAAGAGGTAATACCTATTTTTCTCAAACTATTCCAAAAAACAGATGAAGGGAAATTTCAAATTCATTCTTGGAGGCAAGCATTGCCCTAATACCAAACTAGAAAAAGACACTACAAAAGAAGGAAAACTATAGGCCAATATCTCTGATGAACATAGATGCAAAAATCCTCAACAAAATATTAGCAAACCAAATCCAACAATACATTTAAAAATTTATTCGCCATGATCAAGTGGAAGTTACTCCAGAGATACAAAAGTGGTTCAATATTCTCAAATCAATCAGTATGACACATCACATTAACCAGAGAAAGGACATAAGACAATATAATCATTTAAATAGATGCAGAAAAAGCATTTCACAAAGTATAACATCCATTCATGAAAAAACTCTCAAGTATATTTATAGGGAACATGCCTCAACATTATAAAGGTGATATAAATGAAACTCACAACTAAAATCATACTCAATGGTGAAAAACAGAGCTTTTCCTCTAACATCAAGAACAAGATAAGGATGTCCACTCTCACCACTTTTAATCAATATAATACTGGAAGTCCCAGCCACAGCAAATACACAGGAAGAAGAAATAAAAGACATCCAAGCTGATAAGGAAAAAATAAAACTTACACTATTTGCAGATGTCATGATACTATATATAGAAAACCTTAAAGACTACACCGAGAAACTGCTAGAACTGATTAATTATTTCAGTAAATCACAAGATACAAAATTAATATACAAAAATCTGTTGGATTTCTGTACACCACAAATGAAGTAACAGAAAGAAATTAGGAAAATAATCCCATACCAAAAATATAAGATACTTAGGCATGAACCTAACCAAAGAGGTAAAAGACCTATAGTTGGAAAACTATAAAACATTGATAAAAAAAAACTGAAGATGATACAAATGAAAAAAATATTATATACTTATGGGTTGGGAGAACAAATAGTGTTAAAATGTCCATACCACCCAAACCAATCTCAGATTTAATGAAACCCATCAAAATACCAGCAACATTTTTCACAAAACCAGAATACATAATCTTCTAATTTATACGGAATCACAAAAGACTCTGAAAATAGCCCAAGCAATCTTGAAAAAGAAGTTCAAAACAGGAGGTATAACTATCCCAGATTTCAGTACATACTAAGGAACTGTAGGAATCCAAACGGAATGGTTTGGGACAAAATAGACAGATCAGTGGAACAGAATAGAGAACCCAGAAATAAACCCATGCTTTTATGGTCAATTAGTCTATGACAAAAGAGGCAAGAATATACAATGAGTAAAAGACAGTCTCTTCAATAAAAGATGTTAGAAAAGCCGAACAGCTAGATTGAAACCAATGAAACTGGACGACTTTCTTACATGACACACAAAAATAAATTCAAAATGGAATAAAGGCCTAATGTAAGACCTGTAACCATTAAATTCCTAGAAGAAAACATAGGTAGTAATCTCTTTGACATCTGCGATAGAAACATTTTTTCTAGATATGTCTTCTTTTGCAAGAGAAACAAATGCAAAATTAAACTGTTGAGACTACACCAAAATAAAAAGCTTTTGCAAAGCAAAGGAAACCATCAACAAAACAAAAAGACAAACCTAATGAATGCAAGAAGATATTTGCCAATTATATATGGTATAAAGGGTTAGTACTCAAAATATATAAAGAAGCAATGCAACTGAACACCAAAAAACGAAATAATCCAGTTAAAAATAGAGAACATGTACAGACATTTTTCCAAAGAAAGCATACAGATAGACAGCAGACACATGAAAAGATACTCAACCCACTAATTATCTGAGAAATGCAAATCAAAACCACAGTGAGATACCACCTCACTCCTGTCAGAATAACTAAAATAAAAAAAAAAAAAACAAGAATTAACAAGTGTTGGCAAGGATGTAGAGAAAAAGGAATCCTCATGGTGAGAAGGAATACAAGCTGGTGTAGCCGATATGGAAAACAATGTGGAGGTTCCTCAAAAAATTAAAAATAGAATTACCATATATGTCCCAGTAGTTTCACCACTTGGTATTTGCCCAAAGAAAATGAAAACACAAATTCAAAGATATATGCACCCCTATATTTACTGCAGCATCCTTTGTAATTGTCAAGATATGGAAGAAACCCGAGTGCCCATTCAAAGATGAATAGATAAAGTAGATGTGGTATATATGTGTATGATGGAATACTATTCATCTGTGAAAAGAAAGATATCTTGTCATTTGAAACAACATGGGTGATCTAGAGTACATAATTCTAAATGAAATAACTCACAGAAAGATAAATACCATATGATTTCACTCATGTGGACTTTATGAAACAAAAAAAAAAAAAGACTCTTAAATAAAAAGAATAAATTGGTGGTTGCCAAATGGATGGTGGGTGAGGAGATGGAGACAGTGGATGAAGGTGATTAAGATTACACTTGCCGTGATTAGCACTGAGAAATGTATAGATTTGTTGAATCATTATATTGTACACCTGAAATTAATATAACGCTGTATGTTAACTATACTGGAATTGAAATTAAAAATTTAATAATTAAAATAAAAAAGAGGTCTAGGTCTTTACATTGAATTCATGACCTTCATCTAATTCCAATGTACTTTTTAAGAGAAAAAGGGTCAGGTATTTATTGACTATCCATAATGTACTAGGCATTATACAATACATTATATATTTCAAAGATTATATTAATCCTTACAATAACTCAGGTTTTGAAAACTAAGCATTAGTGGGGCGCCTGGGTGGCTTAGTGGGGCGCCTGGGTGGCTTAGTCGGTTAAGCGTCCGACTTTCGCTTAGGTCATGATCTCGCGGTTCGTGGGTTCGAGCCCCGTGTCGGGCTCTGTGCTGACTGCCAGCTCGGAGCCTGGCGCCTGTTTCAGAGTCTGTGACTCCCTCTCTCTCTGACCCTCCCCTGCTCATGCTGTCTCTCTCTCTCCTAGAAATAAATAAAACATTTAAAAAAAAATAAAAACTAAGCATAGAAGGACTAAGTAACTAATCCAAGATTACATTAATAGTAAAGAGTAGATCAATAGCATTAAGGAAAGGAGAGCTGCAGTATGAGAGGTTTTGTATGTCTCACAAATTACCAAATGATGCTATGTTTTGGTGCAGAGACTACACTTTGGAAATTACTAATTTATCAGACTGTGACATCTTTCCACTGTACTTCTTACCTCACATTAGTTCTTTGAGTACACTGTGCTCTCAATAGATGAACAACTTAATATACCTAAAATGTACTTGGCTCTTTTTTGTCTCTGTGCTTTTACCTTGTATTTCTTCTCCATCTAAACTATCCTCTTTTTCTTTCCCTTCCCCCATTTTTTCTTACCTGTTGAAATATTTTCTTTTATAAAATCACTCAAATGTTACCTCTTCCATGAAGACTTAGTTGCTTAATATTCCTTAGTTGGAATATACTAAGACTGTAGTACTTGTATTTTTGAAAATTATTAAGTGAGATAGTGTTTGTAAAAATACCTGGGTGGCTCAGTCGGTTAAGCATCTAACTTCGGCTCAGGTCATGATCTCACAGTACGTGGGTTTGAGCTCCACGTCGGGCTCTGTGCTGACAGCCAGCTCAGAGCCAGGAGCCTGCTTCTGATTCTGTGTCTCCCTCTCTCTCTGAACCTCCCCTGCTCACATTGCCTCTCTCTCTCAGAAATAAATAAAACATTAAAACAAATTTTAATGTAAATATCACTGGCAAAAGTAAATATATAGTTGAATTTAGAATAATCTAATTTTGTAATGGTGGTGGGTTGATCACTTATACATCTAATGTGAAAGTTAAAAGACAGAAGTATTGGGTTGCTTGGGTGAGTCAGTCATTTAAGCCTCCATTTCTTGATCTCAGCTCAGGTCATGATCTCATGGTTTCTGAGGGCTCTACGCTGACAGTGGGAAGCCTGCTTGGGATTCTCTCTCTCTCCTTCTTTCTCTGCCCCTCCCCTGCTCACTCTCTGTCTCTCAAAAAAAAAAAAAAAATTAAAATATAAGTATAACTATAGTAACTTGTTAATGGATATACAAGTTAAAGAGATATAAATTGTGGCACTAAAAGCAGAATGTAGTACAAGGTGTAAAAATGTACAGCTTTAGAATGTTTTCAAACTTAAGTTGTAATAAACTTAAAATTAGCTGTTATAAATACGTTTTCTGTAAGCCTCATGGTAACCACAAAGCAAAAACCTATAGGAGACACACAAAAGAGAAAGAGGAAGGAATCCAAACATACCACTACAGTAAGCCATCAGATAACAAGGGAAGGAAGCAAAAGAAGAAACAAAGGTATTATAAAACAGCCAAAAAACAATAGAATTACAAGCAATCCATACCTATTAATAATTACTTTAAATGTAAATGGACTGAATTATCCAATTAAAACATAGAGTGGCTGAGTAGATTAATAAAAAAAGACCCCACTATATTCTGCCAACAGAGTCTCACTTCAGATATAAGGACACACACAGAATGCAAGTGAAAATATGGAAAAAGATATTTCCAAATGGAAATCAAAAGAAAGCTGAGATAATTATGCTTATATCATACAAAACAGACTTCAAGAAAAAGGCTATAATAAGAGACAAAGAAAAGTCATTGTATAATAATAAAGGGGTCAGTCCAAGAGGATACAACATTTGTTAAAACTTAGGCACCAAGATAGGAGTATCTATATATATAATTCAAATATTAACAGATCCAAAGGGAAAATTAGACAGCAATGCAATAATAGTGGGAGTCTTCAATACCGCCACTTTCATCAATGATTAGATCACCCATACAGAAAATCAATAAAGAAACATTGAACTTAAATGACACTTGAGACCAAATAGACTTAACAGACATTTACAGAACTTTCCTTCCAAAATCTAGAGTATACATTCTTCTCAAACAAACTTGGTCCATTTGCCATGATCATATAGTAGACCACAATATAAATCTTAATAGGTTTAAGATTAAAATCATATCAAGCAAGTACGGACCTTGAGGGTGTTATGCTGAGCGAAATAAGTCAGGCAGAGAAGGACAAATATCATATGTTTGCACGTATAGGAGGATTAGGAGGAACTTGACGGAGGAACAAGGGGGAGAAGAAGGGCGGAAATGGTGGGGGAAAGGGAGAGAAGCAAACCATGAGAGACTCTTGAATGCTGACAAAAACTGAGGACTGATGGATGTGGGGGGAGGGGGGATGGGCATGGAGGAGGACACTTGTGGGGATGAGCACTGAGTGTTATGTGGAAACTAATTTGACAATAAACTATTAAAAAAAAAAAAAGAAAATAAAAACTAAAAAAAAAAAAATCATATCAAGCATCTTTTCTATTCATAATGGTATGAAATGAGGTATCACAAGAAGAAAAATGGAAAACTCACAAATATATGGAGATTCAACAGCATGCTACTGATCAATTAGTGGGTCAAAGAAAAACTCAAAACAAAATCAAGAAATAAACTTGGGTGAAATGAAAATGGTAATATAGCATTCTAAAACTTGTGACATGAAGCAAAAGCACTTCTAAGAGAGAAGTTCACACTAGTAAATTCCTCCAACTGTAGACCTCAACTAAACTTTATACCTCAATGAATTAAAACAAAGAAAATTTTAAGCCCATAGTTAGAAGGAAGAAAATGAACAGCAGGAATAAAATATACAGAGAATAAAGACAACAAAAATAGCAACGATATTAAGAGCTCCCACTTTGAAAAGATAAAAGAAAATTAGATTCACCAAAAATATAACAATAATAAAGAGGTGACTCAACTAAATAGAACCACTTATAAAAGAGGAAATGTAAGAACTGATGTAACAGAAATACAAAGATCATAAGAGACTACTGTGATCAATTGTACACCAACAAATTGGACAATCTACAAAATAAGGATAAATTCTTAGAAACATACAACCTACCATGACTTAATCATAAAATAGAAAATCTGAACAGAGCAGTTACTAATAGGGAGATTGAATCAGTACTTTGAAACATTCTAACAAGTCAATGGCCATATGGCTTCGCTAGTGAATTTTATCAAACAATTAAAGAAGAGTTAATACCAAACCTTCTCAGACTCTTCCAAAAATAGAGGAAAGAAACTGAGTACAACAATAAAAGGAACATAATACAGTGGAATTTTTTCCCCAGGGTTACAGTGATGGTTTAACATCCATCAATCAATTGATGTGATAGATCTCATTAACAAAATAAAGGATAAAAATCATATAATACTCAGGGCACCTGGGTGGCAGAGTCAGTTAAGCGTATGAGTTTGGCTCAGGTCATGATCTCGGTTTGAACGTTCAAGCCCCGTGTCGGTCTCTGTGCTGACATCTCAGAGCCTGGAGCCTACTTTGGAGTCTGTGTCTCCCTCTCTCTGCCCCTCCCCTGCTCACTCTCTGTCTCTCTCTCAAAAATAAATTTTAAAAAATTTAATAAAATAAATCATATGATTCTCTCAAGAGATGCAGAAAAAGCATTTGATAAAATGTATGATTTTGATAAAATCATCCATTCATGATGGAAACTCTGAACAACATGGGTGTAGACGAAATGTACCTGAATATAATAATACATGTGATAAGCCCACAGCTAACATCATACTCAATGGTGTAAAACTGAAACTGTTCCATCTAAGATCTGGAACAAGACCAGGATGCCTACTTCACCACTTTTATTCAACAGAATATTGGAAGTTCTAACCAGAACAATTAGAAAGGAAAAAAATAAGTCGCCCAAATCAGAAAAGAAGTAAAACTGTCTGTTTGCAGATGACATGCTATTATATATAATAAATCCTAAAGACTATACCAAAAAAATGTGAATACTAAGAAACAAATTGGTAAAGTTGCAGGCGACAAAATCAGTTGCATTTCTATATACTAATGAACTATTAGAAAGAGAAATTAAGAAAATCTCATTTACAATTGCATCAAAAAGAATAAGATACCTAAGAATGAAATTAATAAAGGAAGTTAAAGTCCCATACGCTGAAAACTGCATGACATTGATGAAAGAAATTGAAGACACAACTAAATGGAAAGATATTTCATGGTCATGAATTGAAATAATTTATATTGCTACTTCTCCATATTCCCAAAACAATCTACATATTTGATGCAATTCCTATAAAAATTTCAATGGCATCTTTTATATAAATAGAACAATCATTCCTAATGGAAACACAAAAGATATTGAAATATTGAAAGCATCTTGAGAAATGTGAACAAAATTAGAGTCATCACACTTCCTGATCAACTGTTTTACAAAGCTATAGTAATAAAAAGCATAAAAACAGACTTAGAGCAGCTGAACAAAATAGAGTATTCATAAAAAAAAAAAAAAAGAACCCATGCGTATATAGTGAATGAATTTAGGACAAAGGAGCCCAGAATATACAATGGGATCATACTGTATATATAGAATACTATCTTATAAATGGTGGGAAAACTGGACAGTTACATGAAAAAGAATGAAAATAGGACCACTACACAAAACCATACACAAAGATCAACTGAATATAGATTAACGTCTTTAGTGTAAGACCTAAAACCATAAAACTCTTAGAATAAAACAGTGGATAAGCTTCTAGACATCATTCTTAGGCAGTGCTTTTCTGGATTTGACTCCAAAAGCAAAGGCAACAAAAGCAATAATAAATGGGACTACATCAAACTAAAAACCTATACAACAAAGGAAGTCATCAACAGAATGAAAAGGCAACCTAGGGAATGGAAGAAAATATTCACAAATTATATATCAAGTAAGGGATTAGTAATAGCCAAAGTACATAAACAACTCATACAATTTAGTAGAAAAAAATCCAATTGAAAAATGGGCAGGGTACTCAGTTGGTTAAGCATCTGAATCTTGATTTCAGCTCAGGTCATGTTCCCAGGGTTGTGAGACTGAGCCCTTCATCAGGCTTCATGGAGAGGATGGAGCCTGCTTGGTATTCACTCTTTCTTCCTCTCCCTCTGTGTCTCTTCTCCACTCGCGCTTGCTCTCTCACTCTCTCTCCTCTCTCAAAAAAATTATTTTAAAAATGGGCAAAGGATCTGAATAAATATTTTTCCAAATAAGATCTAAATGGCCAACAGATAAATGAAAATATACAGGGACTTGGAAGTCAAAACTGCAATGCAGTACCACTTTACTCACCTGTTAAATGGCTATTATCAAAAAAAGATGAGATAACAAGATGTCCAGAAAAGGGAACCCTGTGTATGTACTGTTGGTGGGAATGTAAATTGGTTCAGTCACTATGGAAAAGAGTACGTCAGTTGCTCAAAAACTTAAAAATAAATCTACCATATGATCTAGCAGTTCCATCTGAGTATTTATCCAAAGGAAAGGAAGTCACTATCTTGAAAAGATGTCTGCACCCCCATGTTCATTGTAGCATTATTTACAGTAGCCAAGACATAGAACAACCTGTGTCTATTGACAGATGAATGGATAAAGAAACTATGGTATGTATATGCAGTGGAATGTTATTGAACCTAAAAATGGAAGAAACCCTGCTGTTTGCCACAACATAGATGGACCTGAGTGCATTATGTCAAGGGAAATAAATCAGACAGAGAAAGACAAATAACTATATTATCTTACATATGTGTGGAATCTAAAAATAACCCAAACTTGGGGCACCTGGGTGGCTCAGTCAGTTAAGCATCTGACTTTATGCAGTCTGTGGGTTCAGGCTCTGAATCTGGCCCTGTGCTGACAGCTTAGAGCCTGGAGCCTGCTTCAGATTCTGTGTCTCCTTCTCTCTTTGTGCCCCTCCCCCCACTCACACCCTGTCTCTCTCTGTCTCTCAAAAATGAATAAATATTTAAAAGTAAAAAATAAAAATAAGCAAACTCATAAATAACAAAGAACAGATTGGTGGTTGCCTGAGGCAGGCATTGCACAATGGGTGAAATGGGCGAAGGTGGTCAAAAACACACTTCCAATAATTAAATAAATAAATCTAAGGGATGTAATGTCAGCATGGTGACTATAGTTAATACTGCTATATTATATATTTGAAAGTTTCTAAAAAAGTAGTTTGTAAGAATTCTCATTACAAGAAAAAAAATAGTAACTGTTTAGTGATGGATGTCAACTAAACTTATTATATAATCCTTTCACAATATATATACATATCACACAATTTTTTGTGCACCTAATACTAATACAATGCCCTTTGTCAATTATATTTCAATTAAAAAGGATATGGAAAATTTAAAGTAAATAGCTATCAACTCTTGTCTTTGTGAATAGGATATAACAGAAAAAAATACAACAGAAGACAAATTTAGGTTATTTCAGAGAGTGAAAGTAGTTAATAATCTCATTCATAGGAAGAAGTTTTGGGAAAAGATTGTTACATGACTTAAAATCTTAGTTGTAAAGTTTTAGAAATAGACTAATCTAATCCTTTTGTTTTCAGATGATGAAAATTAGATGTTACCAGGTGAAAGTAACACAGCCAGTTATTGGCAGAGCATGACTCTAACTCTCATATGAAATCCAAGCCTTCAACTCTTGACTCCTGTCTTCCAGTGCTTTTCCATTATTTATGTTTCTTATCTAACCACTTAGTTTAAAAGTGGCTTGGAAATTTGCAGTAATCTTTGAAAGACCTTTCTGCTTTCAACTGCCCTTGTTTTTCCAATGGATCTGTTAGCAGCTGAGCTCTCCAAACTCTCCCCACTGCCATTCATTTGTGAGAGACCTTATTTTACTTTAAAATTTACACACTTTACTAAGAAGCAATATAGCTCAAATTTAAGTCTCCCTCAATTCTTGAGTCCTTTTTGTGTTAGACTTTTGAAAATAAATATTACTGTGCTAGACATTTTTTAATACATTTATCTCATTGAAATCTTAGAACTGTATCAGATACAAAGAAGCTAAAGTTAGAGAAAGACAATATTCTGGCCATTACTTCTTTAAATTGGCTAATATATTCTGATTTTGTGTTCAGTACATGTTTCCAATCTAACACACTAACCATTATAGTAAAAATCTCAGCCAGAATGCCCAATTTGTATAGCAATTCGTGAATCTCTAGCTATCACAATTTTATTCTAAAACAATTGTTCACATGTAAAATACAATGATTGATCTTTGTTTTGAACGTATTTAAACCAACCATTCATTGCAATTTAGTATTCATCCAGTTTCTCTTTCCTTTCAGGCCTGTATGTGGAATCAGAGGTAAAACTCTCATAATTAACCTGCCAGGTAGCAAGAAAGGATCTCAGGTAAGCAATCTTGAGATTTATATGGTTTAGTGTAAAGTGTTAGCCCACTGCAAGTTAGTCAACCAAAAAGTTGGAGCACTCCACAAAGCTCCCCTCACTTCTGACACCAGTTGCAACCTAGTGTGTTCCCAGAGCCACCCTCAGTTTCAATAATTCACTAGAAAGACTCACAGAACTCACTGAAAGATGTTATTATCCTGATGGATATGGTTTATGACAGGGAAAGGATACAAATTAAAGTTAATCAAGAATAGAAGAGAAGTACCAAATGCAAACCATCTATTATCCTCTCCCTGTAGAGTCATGAATGCATTACTCTTTTGGCGTCAGTGTACAGCAGCATAGGGAGTATTGCCAGTCAGGGAACCTCCAAGCCCTTGGTGTTCAGAGTTTTTACTGGGGCTCATCACATTCTGCCAATATGGCTGGCCTTTAGTCTCTAGTCCCTTCCAAAGATTAGGCTAATTCCTTTAGTCTCCAACACTTTGCAGAGGCAAAACTGATACCAAAATGCTTAAAGCCCCCATCATAAATCACATTGTTAATACTGTCTGGTGGCCAAAGTTCCAAGGCAAACAGAGACACTCCTATCACATCCCAAAAACTGAGAGCAAAGGCCAAACTCTCTTGGGATAAGGTTAATTCTTCATTACACAAGCTTCCCCCTGGCCTTTGGCCGAGGCTCTCTAATAGCAAATGATTGTATTTATCTGGCTGGGCATCTATATTTACTACAGCATTTATATTACAGATGCAACAACGGTATCAGTGTGCATATGTCTGAGATTTGGAGAAGCCAGTATGGGATAAGGATAAAATTGAGAAACAGCTAATCTCTCCTCTAAGCGATTACAATACATTTTCATATTTTTGTACTAATATACTAATTTTCTACCTTGATCTGCTACTATTTGTATCCTATGATACATTTCCAAAGGACTATTTACCATAGAAATTAGCTGTCTTTTTCAAGCCAATCATTTTTCCATTGGTATTACATTCTGAGGAGGATTTAACCATTTCCTAATACGTATGATCATCAATATCAGTATTATAGTCTTACTAGCAACACCAGTTTTATGACATTTCAGAGTAGAGAAGTAGATAACAACCTGAAATATGAGTCAGAAAATACTGGCACACTACTGGAGTCCTACACAGATATTAACAGCCTAGTCCATCATCGTATCATATGACCAAACTGTCTCCCAGAACTATGCTACTCAGGTTTACAGACTTGTCAGGTTCCCAGAGCAAGAGTAGTCTCAGCAACTTATGGTTTTACCCTTTCTGGCATCTGTTACAACTGAGCTAAGAAACAGTATCTTCTTGTTCTATGGATTTTGAGACACCTGTATAATATTGGATCTCTTCCATTGCATAACTCATGTATTCATTCCTTTACCTCCAGTTACCATTCCTCCTTCTCTCCATTTATACTCAGACTTTTCCTTTGAAAATCTTTGAATGAGACAGTTGATTTGGCCACTATGCTGGTCCAAACTGCCACCAGTAATACTTATTTAGCAAGTGCCACCTGCTTAGTCCTTTTCCATTCATGTCAGGTAAGGTTACATAGGTACAGGACTAGTGAGCAATCTCACACACCAGGCAATGTAACTGCATCCATTGTCAATCCTAAATTGTCCAGATGGAGTCAGGCATAATCTACCTAATCAGGTCCTTAGGAACTCTGACATCAAGACTTAAAGATACAGTTATAGTTTCTGCTTAAGAATCATCCTGCTTTTGGCACACACAGTTGCAGTCCTGATACTGTCACCATATAGCATCAGGTAGGAAAAAAAGAAAGTTGGTCTGATATGATAAAAGAAAAAATATAGTCCTAAAAATATATATATTTACCAATATCATCCCCCAACCCTCTCTTCCCCAGAAAGGTAGAGGACTATATTTGGTGGGGACCTTCCCTAGGCCTGCCTGATATTGAATGTGACCACACACTAATGAGAACATGTAAGCCATGCTCCTCCTTCTTTGGACAAGAAATCTTTCCTTTGCCCATTCAAATTTGCTATCAAATCATTGCTCTGAATATGAAAGTGTGTACCTTGGTTTAAGGAAATGTGACTCTACAGTCATTGGTACAATATTTTCTGTCCTAGTCCTTTCATAGTACACTGAGCATTTGCATCTACCATTCGGTAAGCAAAGCCCAGTCCCGAGTAAATGTCTATTCCTATTAGGACTCATTTATAGCCTCCAGAGACTAGCAACATCAGTCCAATTTGCTAGCTATGTGCAGGACCTTCCCCTATGGAATCCGCTGTATAGCTTTCTGCTGTCCATCTTTTTTGTTAGCAGATAGAACCATTCTTGTTGACATTCTGTGCCTCAGAGGGTNCGGCCCCCCCCCCCCATTGTCTATTCATCTCATGGGCCCAAGTGCCATGTCAAGCATGCATGCTGGGATATCTGCTCATGAGTTCTAATTAACTTCCCATTCTGAAAGGGGGTTTTTCTGATGGGGATTAACATATCCTACTTTAATATACCCCTTCTATTCCCAGAGTGATTTTCATAGGCCATGTCCCACACAGGCATCCCTTTAATAGACCAATTTTCCATTGCCCTTCTGCCTGACCATATGACCAGGATTCTGGACACTTCTTGTGAGTTGTAAAAACCCAAACATAGGGGCAAGCATCATGCAGTTCAGCCCATCGAGCTGATTTGTTTTTACCTTCTTCAATCAGAGTGGCGGCCTTCCAAACAGGATGCTGTCCCTTCACCTTGGAATTGCCATCCATAAACCAAGCAGCTCTTTGTTGATCAGTAGAAAGCTGTTTATAGGGCACCGCCCAAGTGGCCCAAGTGGCCATGGGATCCAGCAGCTCCTCAGGTGGTTCCGAAGTCGGCCCTAGTGAAAAGAGGCTACCTGCTCGTGAGTACCTCCTTGCATTCTCCTGGTAGCATGATCCTATATGCACCATTTCCATTTTATTATGGAACTCTCTTGGGCATTGCCTTCCCATTAGAGTATTTCTCTAATATTTCCCAAAACATTATGGATATTTAAGGTTTCACGATAATTTTATGTTCTTCAGTCATAAGGGTAATCTCAATTATAAATCTAATAGCAAGCTAGTAAATGCCTCTCAAGTGGAAATTTTCTGATCTGAAATCCCAGCAGTTGTTTTTTGGTGGCACTCACAGATTTTTGCAATAAACCCAGTTTGCACTCCACCAGACCCCTTGACACTTCCTATGAGTTGGTAAAAAAAACAAACATAGGGGCAAACATCATGCAGTTCAGCCCATCGAGCTGATTTGTTTTTACCTTCTTCAATTAATGACCTGTGTTGACTCAGGCAATCTTATTGGTTCCCATTTCGCATGTACAATCTATATTGGTGGAAGAGTGGACTTTTATGCTTTCTGTTTTGCAGTACTAGGTAGGGGAAGAATTATCCAGTCAAACATAATATTCATCCCCATAATACATTCAGATAAAGGAGACTGACCACTTCATATAAAGTTTACTGTTTAAACATCTAATTTTCATCCCAACTTTCACTATAATTCCATCAACTGTTGTATCTCTCTATCCTTCTGATCTAACTGTACTCTACCCCTGCCCATTAGAACTTCAACAGGTGTTAGAATCACAGTACATAAGCAGTGCCATGTCAAGGAATCCCAGAAAAGGATCTTCTCCCTCCCCTGACCATTTTATCCATTTATGTGTATATGGCCTTGGATTTCTAGGCCTGGGTTGGACCAAGGGATTCAGACTCTTTGGTCAGGACATATATTGATTAGATTATGGGACCCTCACTTAAGATGGATCAAGGTGAGGTTTCTTTTAGTTATCTATGCTTTCTAGCTTTTAAAATTCCTTCAAACTAGGGTAAATTGATATTTGTTTAGGACCCTTCAATGTTGGGAGATCAGTGCTCCCCATCTGTCTGCTCAAACCAAAATAGTGCTACATTAAGGCCTTTATTTTGCCCCCAACAGTGCTCACTTTACTCATCCATTTCTTAATAATCATTTAAATATTTCTGCCCAGAAAGGATAAGTCCCTTGTATCTCTCATTTCTCTTACCCCCTTTCTCTAATGAATAAATCTAACTTTATTCACTATTTATTGCTTCAGCATAACATTTTTCTTTGGAAGCAGCTCAGGGGTTAGCAGCCATATGTCAGATCAGCCAGAATCTGAAGCTTGTCACAACCTTAGGATCCACCCCTACATTCTCCATTTTGTTTTAGCTAGTGCAAATAACAATAACCAAGATATTGTGTATTTACTTTGTTTCTCTATGCATCAATACAACTCGTTAAAAGTTGTATCTTTTGTTTCAAAATTCCATTGATAACTTTTATCTCTAAAAACTAATTGCAGCACAGCTACAATTGCATACTGTGCATGATCCTGTGTTTATCCAGATTCTAAAGATTCATCATCCCCACCCTTTCTTTCTTTCTCTTCCCAGATCATGTTTCATGATCATATGAGTCAGGATCTTTCTACTGAGTTTCATTTCTAACACCAACTGTAAGAAGTTTGGGCCAACTGCAAAAGTTAGCCAGCTATAAATGTGGAGCACTCCACGAGACTTCCCTCATTTCTGGCACCATAAAACCACCCTCAATTTTAATAATTCACTAGAAGAACTCACAGAATTCACTGAAAGCTGCTAAATTCAAAGTTATAGTGTATTACAGGGAAAGAATACAGATTGAAATCAGCCAAGAGAAGTAGCACATAGGGCAAAATGTGAGAGGTGCCAAATGAGGAACTTCTGATCATCTTCTCCCATGAATTCAATGATAGCATTACCTCTTCTTGACCATAATATGAGACAGTACACACAGAATATCATAATTAGGCACACTCACCTTTGTCTTTGATGTCCAGAGATTTTATTGGGACTTGATCACTATTACCTATATGGTTGGCCTTTAGTCTAACCCTTCCCAGAGGGAAAACTGATGTCTTTAGTCTCTAGTTTCTTCCAGAGGCAAAACTGACACCATTTTTTCTCTAAATCCTCATAATAATCCACATTATTAGATTGCCCAATGGCCAATCTCCTAGGCAAACAAAGATATTCTTTTTAGGCAAGACCAGGAACTAGAGTTCACCTCCCAAAAGCTGAGAGTAAAGGCCAGCCCTCTCATTGGTCAAGGTTAAATTCTTTGCTATATAATCTTTATCACTAGGGTGATTGAACCATACAAAGAGGGGTCACCTGGGTGGCTTAGTCGGTTGGGCGGCTGACTTTGACACAGGTCATGATCTCACGGTTCATGGGTTTGAGCCCCGCGCCGGGCTCTGTGCTGACAGCTAGCGAGGAGCCTGCTTCAGATTCTGTGTCTCCCTCTCTCTCTGACCCTCCCCTGCTCATGCTCTCTCTCTCTCAGAAATAAATTTTTTAAAAAAAGTTAAAAAATTTTTTGAACCATACAAAGAGAAGTCAAAAGATTAGTCACCCTTACAGATATTCCATACCCTCTGTAAATTCTAAGATATTTCTTTACATCTTAGATTTTAAGGTAAGTTACTTTAAATGTAAAAGAGAAAAACCTCTGCCCAAATACATTCCCTGGATATATCTGGCCCTATGTTCTGATTTTAAAGTTCTCACCTATTCTTTGTCTTTTGGTGAGAGAATACACCAATTCTCTTTTGGTTTATGTTACAGGTAATAGTGGACACTTGAGCAGGAGACTGTAGTGATTTTTATGCAGTGCTCTGTACAAACTCATATCTATTTTTGCATATTGCACAATGTTGCCTATGTCTTATGATGGTAGTCAGAACTTAAGCTTTCTGAATAAATTAAATCAGCCCTCAATTGGTTTGTTAATTCTAGTACTTTGCTCTTACTAGAAAGGTGAAAACTGTTTCCTGCCTTTCCCATAATTCATCTTTAAAACCCAAAGTTATATAGAAATTTTACTTTAAGAAAAATGTACTATAGGCTTATATATTTCTGTAATTTTACAGCTCACAGAGACTATTTTAAAGTATACAGTGTTTACTTCATATTTCACATTACAAAAACAATACTTTAACTATGATTCATTCTTAAGACTGATGGAAAGAAATATAGATCCAAAATCACAAATAAATGTGATTGCTATCATTTTATATACCTTTAAAAGTGCTTTAACTCCATTTTTTTCTTCCTCTTGCATACAGGAATGCTTTCAGTTTATACTGCCAGCTCTACCTCATGCCATTGACCTTTTACGTGATGCCATTGTAAAAGTAAAGGAAGTGCATGATGAACTTGAAGATTTACCTTCCCCACCACCTCCTCTTTCCCCTCCTCCCACAACTAGCCCCCATAAACAGACAGAAGACAAAGGGGTTCAATGCGAGGAAGAGGAAGAAGAGAAGAAAGACAGTGGTGTTGCTTCAACAGAGGATAGTTCTTCGTCACATATAACTGCAGCAGCCATTGCTGCCAAGGTAAGCCTGCTGACAAAGACCCAAATATCTAAAGGAACCACAGGTAAATGTACTGATTTCATCTCTCTTTCCGCCCCATTTTTTTCATAAGTTCAGTACCTCTTCAAGGCATCCTTAAAAAAGAACTAGGATATTTATGATACTTCACAGCTATGTTCCCTCCATAATGTAGATAGACTCCTTGAAAGCACTGAAGTTTGTTCTCAGTTTTGAGGCATTAAGAATAGTGCTGTTGCCTATTGAAGTAATAGCTATAATGATAAACAATGTGACATTTAACTCTCCAGAAATGTCATTTTGTGGACATATTAAATATACAATGTTTATGTATTTAAAACATCAAATATTCACAAATTCATAAAGGAGCAGCAAACCGAAGGTAAGAAACCTTAGATAATTATAAAAATTAGTTGAAAAAGATTAATAAAGATTTTTTTAAAGACAGATTTTTTTCAGCAATTAACATTCATTTAAATATTTCTTCACCGAAATTACCCAAGCACTATGGAGAGAAAATAGATATAATGTACTTTTTTTATATAATAAAATAATGTTATTAGAATAGTGCCAAAGTATTACAGATTCTTTTTGGGCAATTCTGGTAGTAAATAGAGTACCATGAGGTACTTGCATAAACTTAGTTCCCTTAGTCATAGAACATCATTTACATTATTATTCATACCTAGTATAATCCACCCAGTAAGCTTTACAATCTTCAGAAAGTAATATATCACTTCTGGGAATAATGATTGTTCATTGATTGAGAGCATAAAGATTGAAAACCTAATCTTATTAGATGAAGTAATTCCTAAAGTTTTAGGCGTCATCCAGATATTTTGGCTATGAACATAACGAGAGGATTTTCAACAACACATAGATTAAAAGGATTATAGAGATCTTTTTAAGGTGTCCTTGTAGACAACCAGTAGGTGGTTCTTTCACTGAAGACCAAATGATTTTGTCTCCACATCTATTCAATGGTCCATTAAGTCTTTACTTAAGATTAGTAAGTAGTTATGTTGTTATGTGATTTTGCTTTGTTTTGTTTCATTTTGTTTTTATGGAACTGATGGGTTAAATAGGTACCCATTTTAAATCATTATATCTTCTTACTCTTTTACTCTTAGTTAAAAGAGTAAAAAGTACCATCAATTTCCATCTTAAGAAAAAGCTTACAACATTTGAAGTCTAAGCTGGTATTGTCATTCTACATTTGAAAAATTTTGGCATTTCATTGTTTAGTTTTCACCTTTTCCTTTCCAGTCATTTTGCTTGTATAGTTTCATGTTTTCTTGTCACTATACTCATAGTTGTTATGTGTTGTGCATTTGAAGCATCCATTCTACACCAGTCCAGCTGTTATCATGGCACACGGTGAGCAGCCCATTCCTGGTCTCATCAATTATTCCCATCATGCAACAGACAGTGCAGATGAACGGGTAAGACAATAGGCTTTTGCATTAAAGATTTTGCAAGCATACAGCCTACCACCTATCCTTGGAGATAGGTATAACATTTTATAGAAGATGTGTTTTATTCTGAATGATCTTCAGCATACTTTTTTTCTAAAAGTGTAAGTGCCACTGAGCATATTCTTTCAAGGAATTTAGTTTAATAGAGTTTCTCCTGTATCTGAAATATTCTGATATCATTAAGATTCTGCCGTATGTGACAAAGAGCTTTTACCACATAACTCCAAGAAATTCATTCCTCAGAAGTTATTATTTTCCTGTAGCAATTTTATCACATACCCTTAAATAAATTACCTGGCTTAATTAAGATAAGCCGTTAAAAGAATCACTTTACGTCTTAAAACACGAACAAATTGGTCAAACTAATATTTAATTTCTGATAACCTCATTTTTTGCTCATGATTTTTCATCTTATTTTCTTTTCCTTCATTATGTTCTCATTAATACCATTTTGAGATTTGAGTCTTGACACAATTTCTAAGATTACTAATCTTCAAATAAAAACTTCAAAGGATACATTATCACCTGTTTTAGTCACTGACTATATGATAGTTTATAAAAAGCTCTAGGCTAGAAAAAATTGAACTGTTAAGTATAACTAACTAATAATAATTTTTAAAAACTTTTAAAAATTTAAATAAATAAATAAAGTTAATGAAATAATAATAATTTAGACCATGGATGTCAGAAAAATCTATCCCAGTCCCTAATATGGATATAAAATGAGAGGGGGAAGAAAAAAAAGTAATAAAGTGAAATTTGACTTAAAATCTTAGGGAAATCCAATTAAAAATGGACAAAAGACATGAATAGACATTTATGAAATATTATTCAGCCATTAAAAAGAATGAAATCTTGCTATTGTCAATGACATGTATAGAGCTATAGAGTATAATCCTGAACGAAATAAGTCAGTCAGAGAAAGACAAATACCATATGATTTCACTCACATGTAAAGTTTAGGAAACAAAACAAATGAACAAAGGAAAAAATAGAATTCTGTTGGCATTTGGGATTTACCTGTGGTTGCAACAAAAAGATACCTATAGACTTAAGCAAGTGCTGAAAAGTGTACTCCTCCAACAGTGTGGTTTATCTGGTCCTATTTGTTGAATTCATTGGGCCTATCAGTGGATGATCTCTAAAACTGTTAATGAAGGGGCCCCTGGGTGGCTCAGTCAGGTAAGTGCCCCACTTTGGCTCAGGTCATAATCTCACAGTTCATGAGTTTGAGCCCCACATCAGGCTCTATGCTAACAGCTCGGAGCCTGGAGTCTCCTTCAGATTCCGTATCTCCCTCTCTCTCTGTCCCTCCCTGGCTTCTGCTCTTGTCTCTCTCTCAAAAATGAATAAACATTTTTTTTATTTTTTAATTTAAAACTTTTTTTAATTTTCATTTATTCTTGTGAGATAGAGAACACAGAGCACAAGGAAAGGAGAGGCAGAAGGAGAGGGAGACACAAAATCTGTAGTAGGCCCCAGGCTCCAAGCTGTCAGCACAGAGCCTGATGCAGGGCTGAAACCCATGGACCTCAAGATCATGACCTGAAATGAGGTTGGATGCCTAACCGACTGAGCCATCTAGGCTCCCTTAATTTAAAACTGTTAATGAATAATTTTAAAGGTAAAATCATAATTTTACTGTAAATACTAAATGAATACATATCAAAGGTGTTATTTATTAATTAATTATTGAAGGAATCAGATATTACAACTGTTTCACAGGAAAATTCAAAGGACACAAAAACATAAGCATTAAGTACTAAATGAATGTAAATGAAATTTGACAACACTTTAGTTGTTATCTGCAAAGTAGCCCATTGCACTTCTCTTGTACAAAAGAATCATTTGAACAAAAACACACATTACTATTTTCTGCAAGGTTGAGTTGTAAAATAGCTGAAAGACTGTAGACAGTGAACATAATCCAGAATGTTCCACTACACAGGACACCTAATATTTTTGTCCATTTTAAAGTCTTTCACAGTTTTTCCTGACATGTGAAAGGAATACAAAGATATATGGATGTTTACAAAATAAAATAAAATTTTTACTCAAGATGTCCATGTACCTAATGTTCTTCCTTAAAAATGACTTTTTGGCTAAAATGGACAAATCAGGAGACTATAGATGCTGACGAGGATATGGAGAAACAAGCACCCTCCTACACTCTTGGTGGGAATGTAAACTGGTGCAGTCTCTCTGGAAAACAGTGTGGAGGTTCCTCAAAGAATTAACAATAGAACTCCCCTATGACCCAGCAATAACACTGCTAGGAATTTACCCAAGGGATACAGGAGTGCTGATGCATAGGGGCCTATGTACCCCAATGTTCATAGCAGCACTCAACAATAGCCAAAGCATGGAAAGAGCCTAAGTGTCCATCAACTAACAAATGGACCAAGAAGATGTGGTTTATCTATACAGTGGAATACTACATGGCAATGAGAAAGAATGAAATCTGGCCATTCATAGCAACGTGGATGGAACTTGAGGGTGTTATGCTGAGCGAAATAAATCAGGCAGAGAAGGACAGATACCATGTGTTTTCACTCATATGTGGAACAGGAGAAACTTAACAGAGGACCATGGGGGAGGGGAAGGAGAAAAAATAGTTAAGGAGAGGGAGGGAGGCAAACCACGAGAGACTCTTAAATACTGAGAACAAACCAAGGGTTGATGGGTCTGGGGGAGAGGGGAAGGAGGTGGTGGGCATGGAGGAGAGCACTTTTTGGGATGAGCACTGGGTGTTATATGGAAACCAACTTGGCAATAAACTATAAAAGGAAAGAAAAAAAAAGTAAAAAAAAAAATGACTCTTGATTTTCTCAAAATTTCAATTAAAAAAGCCAGTAAGTTTTTATAACACAACCATTGTTTGTAAAGGGATGACTTGTTAGGATGCCAATTATTTTTTCCTAGCATTGACCTTTGAGTAATATTGTGACCCAATTATGTATATATTAGTATTATTAGTAATTAATAATTAGTAACCATTAGTAATTAGTAATAATTATTTGGGCTAATAAAATATATTTATTAAGCTTTTCATGAAGCTAACTAACTATCAATAAAATAAGTAGAAAGCTGTATTAAACTACAAAGACCTTTTTCATATTTGGGAAGTAGTATCCATTGCGCCTTATGGAACAGCATGAATTTTGGCATCAGATATTTTCAGTTCTGTCAGTTAATAGCTCTATGACATTGTATTGCTTACCCTTTCTAAGCCCCAGTCTTCTAAAATAGGAAGATCAATGATATTAATATCATGATTACTTAATGACTAAGTTATGAATATTTAGATAGGAAAATGGATATAAAAGCACTTAAAGCAGTATCTTAATAAAAGTAAGCATTCATTATTTTAGGGGATCGACCACCTCACTGATACTAACTCAGCTTTCAAATGCTACTTACACACTTCTCTCTTCACACTTCCTCTTTCCTTTGCCCAGTTGAACAAGCCTTTCTTTTTCCTTCTTATTCTACCTTTAGGTATGATTTAAGGCCTACCTCAGTGCCTTATATTTTTATAGGTGGTGACCTCCTTTGGAAATGTGATTAATGTTGCTGTCCCTCTCCAAGGGCCTATACACACAATGTTGAGTTTAGTTGCAAGGCCTATGCCTTAGATGAAGTTTTTTTTGTGTCACAAGAAACAACAGGTGTTGGTGAGGATGTGGGAAAAGGGGAACCCTTTTGCACTGTTGGTGGGAATGTAAACTAGTACAGCCACTATGGAAAACAGTATGAAGGTTCCTCAGAAAGTTAAAAATAGAACTACCCTACAATCCAGCAGTCACACTACTAGGTATTTCTACAAATATATAAAACTACTGATTCAAAGGGATACATGCACTCTGATACTTAATAGCAGCATATCTGCAATCACCAAACTGGAAATAGCTGGAGTGTCCAATGACTGATGAATGGGTAAAGATGATGTGGTATGTATGTGAGTATGTATATATGTTATGCTAAGCAAAACAAGTGAGTCAGAAAAAGACAAGTATCATATGATTTCTCTCATGTGGAATTTAAGAAACAAGCAAAGGGGAGAAAAAAGAGAGATGCAAACCAAGAACAGGCTCTTACAACTACGGAGAACAAACTGATGGTTACCAGAGGGGATGTGAGTGGAGCAATGGGTTACATAGGTGATGGGGATGAAGGAGTACATTTGTAATGAGCATTGGGTGCCCTATGGAACTGTTGAATCACTATCTTGTACACCTGAAATTAATATTACACTGTCTGTTAACTAATGAATTTAAATAAAAACTTAAAAAAAATAAATAAAAGTTTAAAAACTTCTTGTACCAGCTCAAGTCCAGCCTCCTCCCTATAGCTTTTCATAGATCTAATCTATATTTATCTTTCCTTTCCCTTTGTATTACATTCATTCACCAAATATTTATCTTGACACGAATATGCATGTATCACTCTGTTGGATGCTGTGAGTTTTTAAATGATTATATATTATTTGGGCCCTACCCTTGAGGAACTCACAGTGTGAGAATAATATATTCTCAAATGAACTGGTTTTATATCATAACTGTTAGTATTCTCATAAGGTACAAAACTAGTCTATTATTCCAAATTGTATTTTAGGAAATTATATGAGATTTATCAGTGGCTATTTTGAAATTACTTGACATGTTCCCAGGGAACAATCTGGTCTGACCCACCATCATCTTTCATCTCCGTTATTTCAGTGGCTAGTCTCATCAGTTCCACCTTTGCCTCTCTTCAGTTTACTCTTCTCCTCAAAGCCAAGTCCACTTTTTAAAGCATGAAGTAGATCATGTCACTTTCAATGGATTCTTGTTACATATAGAATAAAACAAACTCTTTGACATGTTCTACCTGATTCTACATGTACTGGCTCTCTCCAACTTTTCTAGACCCTTCTTGTACCATTCTTTTCCCTTTTCTCATTGCTCACTAAGCTTCATCAGGCTTTTTCTTGCCTTGGAGAATGTGCTGTCCCCTCTACCCAAAACGTTCTTAACGCCACTCTTTGCCTGGCTAACTTCCATTTATTCTTTATGTTCTAGTGTAAGTACTTATTTTTCATAGAAAGACCTCTGATCTGCCTCCCCTCGTCTAAATTATTCTTACCATCACTTTGTCTTATAGCATCTCATTCTTTTCCTTTATAGCACTTATCACAATTTACACTTATGTACTTATTCATGTGTTTGATACCTATATATGTAGTCTGTTAGGTCCATGAAGACAAGAATCACATCTCAGTTTATGTGATTGATCTATCCAGTGTATAGCACAGTTTGGCACATATCATACACTGTATAAATATTTGTTAAATTTGTTCCATGAAACTATCCATTAAAGACAGATATAAAAAAACAAGATATGGTTATCAGTGACCATGATGTATAAGGACTCTTCCATGAAACAGATAATCAGCATATTCTTTCCCTGTAGTTAGCCAATATATTAAGTGACTATAGTAATAATGATGAGGTCATTTTTTAATGCTAACTATATAGCGGATAGTATTTTAAGTGGTTTATATAAACTATCAAAACTTGATACAGAAATGCAGCTATCAGCAAGATTATGCCTTTTATTTACCTGGAAGACAAGTTTATATGGCAAAAGAAATTTTCATATAGACCCTGATTAATACCATTGAGAACAACAAAAATTCTGAATAATTTCAAACAATATGAGAATAATTTTAATAAGTATAAATAGTCCTTATAAAGAAACAAAATCATGAATGTTTAAATATTTACATGTATAAAAGATATGTTACAGTTGTACCTCATGTTCACTATCTAGACAAAATCATAAAGTGTGGCTTTTCTTTGTAAATATGAACCACAAAGTTCTTGTGTGTTTTTTATCATTAAATTTAATCTAAATGCAGTTCTTCATATTTATTTCTGTTAAATTTTGTTTTGCTACATTTATCTGATCAGTCTAGCCTAAAAAGATCTTTTTTAATCAGTATCTGCCATATTACCTGTATTTTCTAGCTCTGTTCCCTACATATATGTTAATCATGCTTTCACTGAAGTCACTGATAGAAATTTTGTTATGATAGGCTATTTCACGTGCTACCAGAAACCCTACTAGTTATGTATATGTATATTTGCTAACCAGATAACATATATGTCTCTTCTAGTCATCAAAACCTACTTTCTTTGTCTATCTTGCCCACAGGAATTTCATGAATGACTTGTCAGATGTCTTACTGAACTCAGAATACACTAATTTTATAGTTCTGTTCTTTAGTAAAATTTTTATAACCCTTAATCATAGCCACTAAAATAACAGTATCAGAAGCTCTGGAAAGATACATGATATATATTTTCTGAAAATCTGTTTTATATTCACATGTAATCTATTTTTACTAATAAATTCAGATCTTACATTGCATATTTGGATGTCTAGTTGGATTTTTAGAAAATGCAACCTACCCAGGACTCCTGGCTGGCTCAGGCAGAGGAGCATGCAACTCTTGATCTCAAGGCTGTGAGTTTGAGCCCCATGTTGGGTGTACAGATCACTAAATGAATAAAGAAAAACTTAAAAAAAAAAAAAAGGAAAAGGAAAATACAGCCTACCTTGAAGATCTTTAAACAGATAAGTTACTAAGAAAGGATGTGATGGAACTAACTACCAAGCTGGATAGTGACTCTAAAAGCATTGCCATAGAGATTGACAAATTGTAGCTATGGAAGCTGTACTCCTTCATATATGCCTGCTTTGGGAAAAAATAGCTCCAATTATTATAAATTTGCTTACTACCTACCCAGAATTAAATGCAAACATCTTCTATTGAGTAGTCTTCCAACTTTTCTGTAAATTTAAATATTTTTTCAATACAAAAATTTTAACTGTTATAAATAATGATTCAAGGGTAATTGTACACTCCCTTATGAATTTCCTTGACATCAAAATACAAATGTATGTGTTTATTTTATTAGTGTTGTTACTGGCATTTCAATAGACTTCAGAGCTCAAAAAGAGAAGTGACACTTTGGTGATGTATTCTGAGTTTGATATTATAACTCCATTTTTTCTTTTAGAAGTGTTCACCCAGTCAGTCAAATTAATTGAACAGAAAAACAACATAGATTGAAAGAATTAGTAAAGTTTCTTTAAAAAGTATTCATTCTCATTACAATTTCCCTTAAAGGGGAAAATTCTGTTGTTTAATAATCGGCAGTCAAAATATATTGTATATCTCCAAAAGGTTTGAGATCAAATGGGACAAATTGTTTTCTCCATGCTCTCAGTTGCATAAGACAGTAAGAATACAGATTATTCTCTAAAAGTAAAGGAATGTTATTTTCTTTGGAAGTGATTTGGCATTTCTTCTTCTCATTTGTGCTGACTTAACCCACTACAAATTCTGCTTACTCGAGGTGGATACTCACTACTCCTTGGCAAGCCTTGGGTTCATCTCTTATTGACTCCTTTATACACACTGATGAATTGCAATTGTCAGAGCTTAACCTTTTTTCACCTCCTCCTTTTCTCCATTCTATTATCTTGCTTCTTGTTTTATTAAAGACCATCAAGGCTAAACATCTGTCCCCTCTGCTTAAACTATTTTTCTGAGTTAATTCTTCACTCTGTTCCTTCTAGCTCAAAGAGAGTTTATAATTCTTAAAAGTTAGTGCCTGCTTCTTCTACTTTATTATGAAGGAAATAATTATTAAGTATCAAGACATTATTAAGTATGCAAGACATTGTATTCATTCTTTTATTTCTCCCTTACTGTTGAATGCATAGACCAGGTCTTAATTTTAAAACAATCCATTTCATGGATTTTATTAGTAAAAATATCTGTATTTATACAAGTAATACATGAATACACCCTCCTTATGAAAAATGAAAATAAATAAAAATGAAACAAAAGATTAACACCCATTTTAACTATCCTCTCATCTTTTTCTTATTTGCTTTCACACTGCCCCAGAAGTAATCACTTTTTTAAAAATCAGAGGGGTATCTTTCAAAACTTTTTATACTTTTCTATATAAACATAGTAAATACAATCCTAGCAGTTTCTAAGTGGTGTGTGTGTGTGTCTGTTTAATTAAGAAAGGAAGAGAGAAACTTGACAAGCTGCTTCTAAAATATATACAGAATAAATGCAAAAGCCAAAATAACCAAGATACTCTTGAATAAGGAAAAGAACCAAATGGAAAGTTCTGCCCTATAAATATCAAGATTTAAAATGATGTAATTAAAGTACTGCATTATTGGTGTAAGAATGAACAGACCAGTGGAACAGAATATAAGATGAAGAAAAACACCAACACATGTATGGACACTTGGTATATGACAGTTTGTACTGCATTCCAGTGGAAAAAGTCTTTTTTCAATAAATGATGCTGCCACAATAAGCTGTCCATATTAAAAAAAAAAACAAAACTAGTTCACCTAACTCATATAGTATATAAAAATCAATTCTAGATTACTGGAGACCTAAATATGAAAGGCAAAATTATAAAATTTGTAGAATGATACAGGACAACACTTTTACTATGCTGGATTAGAGGATTCCTTTTAAAAATTAATTAAAGTAAAATTTGCATAACATAAAATTTACCATTTTAACCATTTTAAAGTGTACAATTCACTGGCTTTTAGTACATTCACAGTGTTGTGCTACCATCACCTCTAATTCCAGAATATTTTATCACTTCCCCCACCACCAACAACAAATCCATACCAGTTAACCAGTTCCTTCCCATAACTTCTTTCCCTGCCTTCTGGCAACTATTAATTTCCTTTCTGTCACTATGGATTTGACTACTCTGGGCATTACATACAAATGGAATCATGTAATATGTGGCTTTTGATGTCTGGTTGCTTTTGCTTAACATCATGTTTTCAAGGTTCATCTGTGTTGTTGCATATATCAGCATCTCCTTTTATGGTTGCACAGTATTCCATTATGAATATGCCACATGTTATTTAGCCATTAATCAATTGATGGACATTTTGGTTGGTTCCACCTTTTGGTTATTAAAATAATGTTGGTATGAGCATATGTGTACAAGTTTTTGTTTGAACACACTTTTCAATGCTCTTGCATCTACACCTAGGAATAGAATTGTTGAGGCATATGATAATTCTGTTTAACTTTTTGAGGAACCTCACAAACTGTTTTCTACAGAGATCTATCATTTTACATACCCAACAGCAATGGATGAGGTTTCTAGTTTCTCTACATGCTCAACAACATTTGTTATTTTCCTTAAAAAAAAAAAAACTATAGTCATTGGGTATGAAGTGGCATTTCATTGTGGTTTTGATTTGCATTTCCCTAGTGACTAATGATGATGAGCACCTTTTATTGTTGCTATTGACCATTTGTATATCTTTTTAGCAGAAATGTCTATTCAAGTCTTTTGCCTCTTAAAAAATGAGGTTGTTTTTCGGAACACCTGGGTGGCTCATTAAGCGTCCAACTCTTGGTCTCAGGTCATGATCTGCAGTTTGTGTGTTCGAGCCCCTCTTGGGGGGTTCAGTGGTACTCTGCACTGATGGTGTGGAGCCTGCTTAGGATTCTGTCTTTCCCTCTCTCTGACCCCCACCCCCCGTTCATGGTCTCTGTCTCAAAGTAAAAACTAAAAAAATGAGGTTTTTAAATGGTTTGTTTTCTGTTGTTGAGTGTTCTTTATGTATTTTGGGTACTAGACCATTATCAGATATATGATTTACAAATCATATATCTATATGATTTTCTCCCATTCTGTAGGTTGTCTTATCTACTTTTATCGATAATGCCCTTTGATAAATGGAACTTTTTAATTTTTTTTAATGTTTTATTTATTTCTAGGAGAGAGAGAGAGAGAGACAGCGTGAGCAGGGGAGGGTCAGAGAGAGAGGGAGTCACAGACTGAAACAGGCTCCAGGCTTTGAGCTGGCAGTCAGCACAGAACCCGACGCGGGGCTCGAACCCACGAACCGCGAGTTCATGACCTAAGCGAAAGTTGGACGCTTAACCGACTAAGCCACCCAGGCGCCCCGGAACTTTTTAATTTTGATGAAATCTTGTGTAAATATTCTAAGTTCCTTCTACTTTTGGTATCATATCTAAGAATCTAGTACTAAATACAAGATAGTGAATATTTATCCTTGTTTTCTTCTAAGCATTTTTATTATTTTAGCTCTTATATTGAGTTCTTTCATTGATTTTGAAATAATTTTTGTATACGGTGTGAAATAAGGATCCAACTTCATTTTTTTTAATGTGACTATCAAGTTGTTCTGGACACAGTTTATTGAAATGACTATTCTTTACCATTAATTGTCTTGGCACCTTTGTCAAAAGTCAATTAACCTTAACATAAGAGGGTTTCTTTCTAAACTCTCAATTCTATGCCATCGGTTTATATGTTTATCCTTATGCCAGGATTATACTGTTTTGAATACTGTACTTTTAAGTAAGTTTTCAAATTAGAAAGTGTGTGTCCTTCAACTTTCAAGATTATCTTGGCTATGCGGAGCCCTTAAGTTTCCATATGAATTTTGGGATGGTTTTTCTATTTTTGCAAAAAAAAAAATCTGTTAAGATTTGCATTAAATCTGGGGATCCTTTTGGGTAATATTGCCATCTTTACAATATACATCTTTCCACTTATTTATGTCTTCTTTCTTTTGTAATTTTCAGTGTACAAGTCTTGCACCTCCTTAATTAAACATATTCCTTAATTTTTTTATTCCTTTGATACTATTGTAAATGAGATTCTTAAAAAATTTTCTCAATGTTAGTGTACAAAAATACAGCCAATTTTTTTAGTTCCTCATGTATCCTGCAACTTTGCTGAATTTATTGGCTCTAATAGTTCTTTCTGTGAGTTATAGAATTTTATATGTATAACATTATGCCCTCTATGAAGAAGAAGTTTTATTTCTTCCTTCCCAATATGGATGGCTTTCATTTCTTTTCTTGTCTAATTTCCCTGGCTACAACTTCCAGTACAGTGTGAAAAGAAGTGCTGAAAGAAGACATCCTTCATCTTTATCTTAGGAGGAAGCTTTCAGTCTTTTATCTAAAAGTAGCATGTTAACTATGGATTTTTCATAGATGCCCTTTATCAGGTTGAGGGAGTTGCCTTCTATTTATTACTATTTTTCTGAATATTTTTATCATGAAAGGGTGTTTGGTTTTGTCAAATGCTTTCTCTACATCAGTTAAGATTATCTTGTGGATTTTGGGGCGCCTGGGTGGCTTAGTCGGTTAAGCGTCCGACTTTCGCTTAGGTCATGATCTCGTGGTTCGTGGGTTCGAGCCCCGCATCGAGCTCTGTGCTGACTGCCGGCTCAGAGCCTGGAGCCTGTTTCAGTCTGTGACTCCCTCTCTCTCTGACCCTCCCCTGCTCATGCTGTCTCTCTCTCTCCTAGAAATAAATAAAAATATTTTTTAAAAAAAAGATTATCTTGTGGATTTTTTTCTTTATTAATAAAAAGAATATTTATTTCTAATGTTAGAATATTCTAATAAATATGAATTATTAGAATAATCTAATGATTAGAATATATTTCTATTAGAATATTCTATTTATTAGAATATTTTAATATTAGAAATATATTTCTAATGTTGAACCACACTTACACTTATGGAATAAATCCCACTTGGTCATGGTATGTAATCATTTTAATATGCTGTTGGATGAATTTTCTAGTATCTTTTTTAAGAGTTTGCGTCTGTATTCATAAGGAATGTTGGTCTATAGTATTCTTTTACTGTGCTGTCTTCATTTGACTTGATATCAAGGTGATACTGGCCCCATGAAGTGATTTAGGAAATGTTCCCTCCTCTTCAGTTTTCTGGAAGAGTTTGTAAAGATTTGTGTTAATTATTTTTTAAGCATTTGATAAAACTCTCTAATGAGGCTATGTGGCCCTGAGTTTTTGTGTATTGGAAGTTTTTTTTATTATTGATTCATACTTGTTATATGTCTACTCCAGATTTTCTTCTTCCTGTATCAGTTTTCATAATTTTTATGTTTTTAAGAATTTTCCCATTTCATCTGGGTAATCCAATTGTTGGCATACAATTATTTATAGTATTATAATTCTTTTTATTTCCTTATGATCAATAGTAATGTCCCCACTTTCATTCCTGATTTTGGTAATACGAGTTTTTCTTTCTTTCTTTTTTTTTTTTTTTTTCTTAGTCTAGGTT